>NC_136063.1:780903987-780998042 GCF_964261635.1 Lissotriton helveticus | reverse complement strand
AGCTGCCGGGGGCAGGATCTGGGCAAGGGAATGGAGTGACTTTTGATAACAGTCCACAATATATATAGTTAAACAAAATACATTACATTCAATACAGTAGGCGTAGCAGTAGGCGTGGTTCGTAACAGTCGCGAAAGATAAGGGCAAAATGATGTAACAAGAAGGCGTGTACAGAGCGTATACATAGACATGTGATGTAAACGTAACAGAATATGTCATAAACGGGGCGGAAACATGGAGGGGGCTACCTGAGCAGCTGGGACCTCTAACCTCGTGGTGCGCGCAAACTGGCAATGACGTGTTACCAGGGAGAACTGGGGGCTATGACTTCTGCGCTAGAAGAGGAGACTAAAGTCTGGAGTGTCAGAGCGACATGTACCTAAGGCATATCTAGTATCTGGTGTTTAGAGTACATGCTGATAGAATCCAAAAGTTATCAGGGTAAAGGCTAATAGACGCTAAGACTGGTGCATGCATTATTCTACATGTAGTGCGTGTACGAGGAATATTCTATGGATATTAATACAGTATTTCTCTTACATGGAGACATAAAGGCTAGACCATGACAGAAACTATTGATGCGATTCAGTAGCTTAGGAATGCAGAGAAGGAGGGCTGGACTGATAACTAGAAACATAACATACTCCTGGCAGACTGAGAGGCAGAGCCAGGCCGGGCCGGGCACTGCGTGGCAAGAAGTAAGCGAAGGGTCAGGGATACAGGTGGGGGCTGTATCGCTCCTCGGAGAGGGTTCAGGAGACAGGAGCTGAATCTGAGTCCGGGCCCTTTTGAGGCCTAGAAATGGGGACAATTCAATGAATTAACGTGCACACTGTAAAATGTGGCAACGTAGCTTTACATAGGCCAAATATTTGTTGTATTCACGAGGACTGGAAACTGGCATACTAGAGATGGACACAACTGTAATTGCGTCTTTAATCGATCATAAGGGGGATACATGCATATCGATCATGCACATATAGCATAACATGGGGAACACGTAGGCACATACAACATGGCAAAATTTACTTTTCCACATTCCCTCCTTGTGCCCTACGTTTCCATCAGGAAACATCAATATTCATGATACCATCTATCATTTCATACAGCATCATTTGCTCGTCTCGAATTGTCTTGGAACGGGACTTAGGACTAGGAATACAAGAGGTAGCGCACATGCCGCAAATCGCAGGGCCACATTGTATACAGAGGCAGCAACTGAATATGATCATTACTGCAATACCTAGGAATGACAATACTTTCCATCCCCAGGCAGATATAATACTCCAGAGCCAACCGGACCATGTCCAGGTGCCTGGATTCTGGTGTAACTGATGGGCAATTTTATGAAGTCTGGTTATAGCTGAATAAACAGACGGCGCGTTATTAGGAATGAAAATGCAGCAACTAGATCCGATGACTCTACATGCTCCTCCTCTATCGGCCAGTATGACGTCAAGAACGAGACGATTTTGGAGCACGACAAATCTCATAGCAGATTGCTCTTCAGTTAAGTTACCTAGAGCAGAAGTAGTCTCATTCACTACTGCTTCAAGGGTTCTGGTTAGTCTACGTATTAACTTACTATTCTGGACAGGTCCTATAAAGAAGAAGAAACCTTTATTAAAGTCTTGATATTGTTCTAGAGTAGTTTCAGTTTGATCGACTATTGGGGACTCGATCTCCCTTCTATGTCTGACGTGTACTAGATGTGTGTTTCTGTGATAATCAGATGGGGCTAGAAAAACTGGTGGCAGTAGGAAGGCAATGTAACATGTTCCATCCCAATCGAGGGGCAGACGAACATATGCGGTCTGACCACAAACAAAATAAGAATGACGTGAGGCTTTGAAAATAGATTTCCCACTGTCACTATACTCGACAGTAGTAGTACAATCACTATGTCCTACATGTACGGAACCATTCTTTCTGACACATAATTCGCCTTTGACTGGTAATACTGAAATAGCAGGTAAATCTGGAGTAGTATCAGACTGAACATTCAGGATCATAAAATTCGAAGAATAATTACCTAAATCATATACTTCATTTTCTAGATCTAACCCTGTTCTATGGGGGAGACCTTGCTTGTCTGGAAAACATGTTCTATTCAGAAGGGACATATCATTAGAGGATGACGTTAAAGTGGACCATGCTCCACACGAACCATTATGTGAGAACGGATAAGGAAAGAGTGGCAGAACTCCCTTCGGTGTCTGGAAAGGGAGGAGTCGACCACACACCCAACAATTAGTAGCATTGCTGGTCTGGTGTGAATAGTGTAACATTCTTATAAATGTATTATTTCGCATAGCAAGACGATAGGATAACTCGTGAGGAGGCAGATCACTAAATGTGTGCTCTACTGTAGCATTAGAAAACTTATTTACATGAGAAATTGGAAAACATAAATGTAATGCATAACTTGTGCAGGTAACCATTAAACTTAGAAACAATAAGAAACTTAGAATGACGATACATCTTATAGAGTTTTGACTAACTCTCTCACTATGGGGGTCTATCTCATACATGTCAGGGACCTGTCTAACCGTTTCACCCGAGAGGGACTTAGACAATTAAACTGGCTGACTTATTTTACTAGACCGAAGCTTCTCTTTATACTCCTGTTGCGGAGTTTTCTCTAACAGAGGAACTTTATGTTCCGAGTCAAGTTCAGAGTCTGGTTTCAGGCAGTCTTTAGTAATGTCCTTTGCAAATGTTTTTTCACGAATTCCATGGAACTTCTTTATATGGGACAGATGGACCCACCCCTTACGGCCCTCCAACTTCACGGCCGTGCGGGTGGTCAGGAGAACAAGTCGCGGCTCCTTCCAACGAGGCTCCAGCGGGCTTGAACGATCAAAGTTCCTTACTAGCACTAGGTCCCCTGGAATGACCTCATGCGGTTTCACTTCAGTATTGTCTGGAAATGCAGCGGCAACCTGTGAACGACAAGAGTGTAGGGCAGACATCAAGGAAGCTAGGTAATCTGTCAACATATTACTGGAAACATCTGTAATACTGCGGGGTCTAGGTGTACCCCACATATTTGGGGGGCGGCCGAATACGACCTCATAAGGGGACAGACCTGATCTGGAATGTGCAACCATCCGCATAAAAAATAAAGCAACTGGCAGGGCAACTAGCCAGTCTACACCTTTCTCTTTACATGTCTTGGCAATACGGATTTTCAGGGTCTGATTATGTCTCTCTACGAGACCGGCTGCTTCTGGATGGCGCACACAATGGAACTTCCACTGGTACCCTAACAAAAGGGAAACATGTTTCATTAACTCGGATGAGAATGGCTGGCCGTTATCAGAATACACGACCCTAGGGAGTCCATAGCGGGGAAAGAATTCACGAACCAACTGTTTGGCAGTGGTCGTTGCTGTGTAATCTGGAACTGGATATGCTTCTGTCCACCTGGACAAAGCGCATACAACTACAAGGACATACTTGAAACCTCGACATCGCTCCATCTGAATATAATCCATCTGGAGGACTTCAAAAGGGTGGTCAGGAGGTTGGAATCCACCTTGTTCCACCGGGACACTTTTACCTGGATTGAATTGACAACATATCATACAAGTACGGACTTTCTGCTTGGCTGCAGCTCGTAAGTGCTTGTTGAACCAAAGGTTCTGAATACTGTCTAACATAGCTTTTTCTCCTAGATGTGCTGGACTATGTGCGGTATTAATAATGACTTGAACCATAGAGTCGGGGAGAAACCATGTGGCTTTTCCCTTCGTCAACCATCCCTGATCTGTCTGGACCCCTCCTTGTTCGGACCATTTCTTGATTTCTTCAGGAGTAGCATGTAACTGTATGTCTATGACATCTTGTGTAGGGTCCTTAACTGTCATACATGTAGTCGGATCTGGAGTGCGTGTCTGTGTCGTGTTAACTGGAATGTCTGGAGTCTGAGCTGTAAGCTTGGCTGTTCGATCTGCTAGATCGTTACCTTGGGAAATGATGTCAGTAACTTTCGTATGTGCCTTGCACTTCATGATAGCGATAGCTGTCGGTAAATGTATTGCATCTAACAGAGCTTGAATGAGGAGACCATGCTGAATCTTGGTTCCATGAGAAGTCATGAAACCTCTCTCCTGCCAGAGCACTCCGAAGTCGTGTACGACTCCGAATGTGTAACGTGAATCTGTGTATATGTTTACTTTCAGGTTCTTGGCACGTATGCAGGCTTGGGTCAGAGCAACTAGCTCTGCTGCTTGAGCAGACAGGGTGTCAATACGGTGTGTTTCAATAACTTCGGTGTCAGTAGTCACTGCATACGCGGCTACTAGTTCTCCTGTACTTGTTCTCATACATGAACCGTCCACATAAAGTGTCAGGTCGGGATCAGGTAATGCAATGTCTGTCAGGTCTTGTCTTGGCTTAGTCATAGTGTTAATAACTTCCACACAGTCATGTGTGGCGGAATTTGAAGTAACTGACGGTAACAGTGTAGCAGGATTTAGAACGTTGCAGCGTCTGATTTCTATGTGTGGCTGAAACAGTGTCAGTTCATAACCTGTTAAACGTGCAATTGTCAAGTGCTGAGTTTGTGTTCGGTTTAAAAGAACTTCCACGGAATGTGGAACTTGTACTGTCAGGGAGTGTCCTAATACTATGGAATCACTTTGTCTGATTGCTAGAGCTGTGGCTGCAACTGACTTGAGGCACGCAGGCAGAGCCTGGGCTACTGGATCTAATGTGCTCGAAAAATAAACACAGGGCTTGTACTGTCCTGCTTGATCTTGTGTGAGAACAGATAATGCAGTACCATCACGTTCTGTGACAAAAAGTGTAAAAGGCTTACTATAGTTCGGTGTAGCTAGAACAGGTGCTTGGCATAAGGCTTTCTTTAATTCATTAAAAACAAGTGTATGTTCAGATGTCCAAGGGAGGACAGTCGATACGGCTGCCTCCTGTGTCGTTAACTGTATCAGTGGCTTGGCTAGAAATGCATACTGAGGAATCCATTGTCTGCAGTAAGAAGTGAGGCCAATAAAAGCTCGTACCTCCTTCTGTGTCTTGGGCTGTGGAAGACTCGCTATTAACTGGATACGGTCTGGTGTCAACTGCCTACCCCACTTGGACAGTAAGTGGCCTAAGTAGATCACTTGCTGGACACAGAATTGTAATTTGGAAGGGGACACCTTGTGCCCCTGCTCGGCCAGGAAATACAGGACTGTAAGTGACGCACGCTCGCAGTCATGTTCAGAACGGGCTGTAATCAGTAGATCATCGACATACTGGAGCAGGGCAGTGTCAGTTGGCATGTGAATATTGTCTAGTTGTCTCTTAAGTGCTTGACTGTAAATACTAGGACTTTCTGTGAAACCTTGAGGAGCTCGTGTAAATTTATAGCTCCTTCCATTTAAACAAAAACCGAAAAGGTACTGGCTGTCTGGATGAATGGGGACACTGAAAAATGCATTCTTGAGGTCGATAACAGTGAAAAATGTAGCTTCAGAATCAATAGCTGTCAATAGGGATGAAATATCTGGGACTACTGGATACTGGGGTATGATACATTTATTAAGTTCTCGAAGGTCAATCACTAATCGATATACTGGAGGTGCATTTGGATCAGTACGTTTCATGACTGGAATGATAGGAGAATTACATACATTGGAGTCAGTTTCTACAACCACTCCTTGAACAATAAGCTCGTCAATAATTTTGGATAAGGCTGCTACAGCCTCAGGTGGCAATCTGTACTGTCTGATTCGTGGTAAGACTATACCTTGTTTGAGAGTCACACGATGGGGTGTGATTTGCATGAAACCTACATCAGTTGGACCTTGCGCCCATAGATGCTGCGGTACATTCAAGAGTCTTGGATCAAAATCACGCAATACATAGTGACCTTTAAAGTCACGCAAAAACAATCGGATTCCTTCTGGGGAGCAGCAAATAACTGCACCCAATTCTTTCAGTGTTTTAATGCCTAACAAATTTTCTGGACATGACTTCGTGAGTAACAAATCAGTAGTTCGGGACAATGGACCAACTTCTAGAGTAACTGGTTTTGAAATCTCGTTCACAATAGGCTTTCCTGAAAATCCAAGGGAAACATTTCTAGAGCCTGAGAGCGGAGCCCCTGGAACCTCGTCATGACTGATAGTAGTCCTACTTGCCCCTGTATCAATCAAAAACTTTCTGTCTTTCCCTAATACTTGACTGTGTACATAGGGACCCTCTTGATCTACAGGTATCTCGATGAGAGGCAAGCCTACCTCCCTCTCTAGGCTGTTTCATGAATACTGTTGATACTCTGGATACTCTGTCTGGGCATACTGGTACATCTGCTGTGTAACATGCTGTGTTGCAGCGATAGGCTGCGGTGCTGGAACTGTCTGTTGTGCATTCTGTGGTGACTGAGAAGTCTGTGAAACTTGTTCTTGTCTAGGCGGACGTGGTCTTTCTTTAGTTTTACCAGTGGCTATGTTGTGTTTCAGAACTGCACACTCGTTTATAAAATGACCTGGCTGTTTACAATAATTGCATGTCCCTTTAACGGGAGCTGCAGGATGACTGACTTGATTCGGACCCCTCTTCTGACTGTCTTGTGGAACAGATTGTGCAACTAGTACTTTCATTTTCGTGTCTTTCATACGTCTCTTTTCGTGTTCTTGCTCTTCCCTGATTCTGTTCTGGTGGTACTGGAGCATCTGGAGCATTTGTGACGGGGTACTAGCTTGCCAACTACTTTCGACTTTCAATACTCGATTTTTAACTTGTGGACTTGAATTCTCGACTAATTTAGTAACAAAAAGATGAGGGTATGACTCGCTACTTGTCTTCAGACCACTGTTAATAATAAAATATTTCTCAAATCTAGAATAAAAATCACTAGTGTCTTCATCCTGTTTCTGTTTGCATGCTGAGATTGCATCCCAATCTTCCTTTTTCGTGGCTAGTAACCTTGGCAAAACTTGTATCAATAACTCGGGCAATTCTTTACATTTGTCCCCAAACCCGGTACATGGTACTCGTATATTATCTTCAGCTTCTAGAGCTGTCCAATCAATCTTTTTCTCTCCCACCTCCCATTCTTTTTCCTTGAGTTTTTCATATACCCCTGCGGGCAACAGGACCTTTAGCATTTTAATGATATCTGGATACGTGTATTCTCCCATACGGAGCATGTCTTTTAATTCTCGATGGAACCCTGCTGGATCTTTGTCGTGACAGGGAATTAATTTCTTCATCTCTAAGAGTTCCATCTTTGTGATAGGGGTGTAAACAAATACTCGTTGCATTTCACCACCCGCTGTCCTAACTGGGTGTACTTCTCGTAACGGGTGCTGTCTATCTATGTAAAATGGTGATTTCAGAATGTGATCAGTAGCTTGAAATACTTGTTCAAGAGAACCTTGTTCTGGTGCTGGAAGAGGAAAAACTTTCTTGTGTTCTAGGCGTGAATGTCGGTCGGGAAGTCTAGTTTTACCTACATACGCTATTCTGGTAGGACTCTCGTCTTCTACCTCTTCGGTATCAGTGTTGTCTTCTTTCTCGCTTACTTGTGCTGCTTTGCGTTTCTCGTGTAACCTTATTATTTCCTTACGAATTTTCTTGTACATACTCTCTATACTACTGAGTGTCCTGTGTCTTCCCTCGGCTATATGATCACTCCACTTTGTCAGAACTCTCATTTCGGTCGGATCTTTAGTCGGATAATCTTGTTCCCTTATTAAACAATTGATTAGAAACTTTAATAGCATGAGCTGAGTCTCGGCTTTCCTTTGAGACATGGCTTCGCCAATACTTTCTGGATCATCTCCTTTACGGATGAAACGATATATTCTGTCTAGATCTTCTTTCATATTCGGTAGGGTGTCCAAATACTCGGTTACCCGTCTTACGCGCAATGAATATATGACCATATCATTGTCGCCTGGGACTGGATCATAACGGCATTCAGTAAGAGCTCGCTTGATATCTGCAACGGACTGCTGTTTGGGCGTACGCTGTAACGCACGTTCATGTAACTCGACTAACGTTACACGTTTGTGTTGGGGCGGGGTACGAGGAGGACCTCCCCCCGCGGCTCCTAAACTGGAATCGTTGACTGATACTCTTCGTGCTGGCAGAGTGACCGATGTAGCGGGTACTTGTACTGTGGGCTGGACCGGGGGTACCGTAACAGGTGCTGTAACAGGTGCCCCGGTGGCTGGAGGAACAGGAATTACATTATTTACAGGAACTGGCGGAACAGGATTTGCATATTCTGGGACTGTGTCGTCCAAATAGGACGAGAGAAAAATATCAGCTGCGGTCGGTTTGTGACGTAGCTTAATCGGAACTAATGGCGGCGGAAAATTACATGGTGCTTCCGGGGTTGCTTTCGGCAAGCCCTCGGCAAGAAGAGGATACATACCCTTAATGAGGGCATTTCTCTGTCTGTCTGACTGTTCGGCTTTAACTCGTTCACCTACTTCTATTAATTCCCTTTCTTGGGCTCTTTCTAAGGATTCTCTGCTTAATTCTGACTTTCTGATTTCTTTCTCGGTTCTTTTATGAGATTCTTTGCGCCATAACTCGATGGCATCTTTCTGGGACTGTCTGGCTTTCTTTTTCCATAATGCTTCTTCTACTCGCATGATGCACTCAGCATCCCACGTACCTGATACGGGCCATCTATATTTCTCCTCTAATTCCTTGGTGTACTCCACCCATAAGTCTAGATATAATATGGCACTTATGCCATGCTTATGATACATAAAATGACCTGGACTGTCCCTAGGCGGGACAGGAACTGCTTCCTCTAGCAGACCTTTTCTAGTCTTTAACTGACGTAATTTCGAGAACAGAGGCATAACTTAGGCTGGAGTCTGGACACAATACAATACTCGATAAACACAATAATAACTGAAAAACGAATCACTCATACCACGACATTGAAAACACATGAAATAACATTAAAATAACAGTTCGGACAGAACATTTCCTGAAATACTGAAAACAGAACACATGAATTCTCGAGAACAGAACTTACTGGAACAGAAACTTACTAGAATGACTAGATGCACTGCTAAAACAGTACGAAACTTACCGGTCCCATAAAGAGACACGTCAGGACCCGCGTCCACCTAGGTGAACACTTCGTGTTGGATTTGCGTACCCAAACCCACGGACCAGAGACAAAATTAATTGACCCTGTCTAGATACTACCCCAGCAACGGTACTCACCGGGCAGCAAGAACGGAAGGCCTCGGACTGGACTGGACTGCTACGACGACGGACGGACGAACTTCGGACTTCAGTTACAGGTGGGCCTCTGGATACCTCGGACCTTGGACTCTCGGCTTGGGCTCTGGTCGGGACTCGCCGCGTTCCTCACCGCCTCGTCTGGACGCTGGACCGCAACCTCTGTCTCCTCCGTGGGCCTGAGGGATACTTGAAGCAGAAATATCTGCACGTGCACGGTATGGTTCCGTCACGGCTGCAGAGGATCAGGGGGCCTGCGTGGCTTCTCCGGCGCGTGGGGAAAGGGCAAGTCCCTGTTCGGGCGCCATTATGTGGTATATAAATAATTTAATACCGGATCTATTTTTCGGAATAATCAATAAACAGGTAGCTCAATAAATAAGAGTCAAGATTCGAGGTAGCTGAAGTTTACAGGCTTTAATCAGGCATAAAGGACAGGAACAGGACAGCCTGTACGGGAATAGGATGGCAGCTGCCGGGGGCAGGATCTGGGCAAGGGAATGGAGTGACTTTTGATAACAGTCCACAATATATATAGTTAAACAAAATACATTACATTCAATACAGTAGGCGTAGCAGTAGGCGTGGTTCGTAACAGTCGCGAAAGATAAGGGCAAAATGATGTAACAAGAAGGCGTGTACAGGGCGTATACATAGACATGTGATGTAAACGTAACAGAATATGTCATAAACGGGGCGGAAACATGGAGGGGGCTACCTGAGCAGCTGGGACCTCTAACCTAGTGGTGCGCGCAAACTGGCAATGACGTGTTACCAGGGAGAACTGGGGGCTATGACTTCTGCGCTAGAAGAGGAGACTAAAGTCTGGAGTGTCAGAGCGACATGTACCTAAGGCATATCTAGTATCTGGTGTTTAGAGTCCATGCTGATAGAATCCAAAAGTTATCAGGGTAAAGGCTAATAGACGCTAAGACTGGTGCATGCATTATTCTACATGTAGTGCGTGTACGAGGAATATTCTATGGATATTAATACAGTATTTCTCTTACATGGAGACATAAAGGCTAGACCATGACGGAAACAATTGATGCGATTCAGTAGCTTAGGAATGCAGAGAAGGAGGGCTGGACTGATAACTAGAAACATAACATACTCTTGGCAGACTGAGAGGCAGAGCCAGGCCGGGCCGGGCACTGCGTGGCAAGAAGTAAGCGAAGGGTCAGGGATACAGGTGGGGGCTGTATCGCTCCTCGGAGAGGGTTCAGGAGACAGGAGCTGAATCTGAGTCCGGGCCCTTTTGAGGCCTAGAAACGGGGACAATTCAATGAATTAACGTGCACACTGTAAAATGTGGCAACGTAGCTTTACATAGGCCAAATATTCGTTGTATTCACGAGGACTGGAAACTGGCATACTAGAGATGGACACAACTGTAATTGCGTCTTTAATCGATCATAAGGGGGATACATGCATATCGATCATGCACATATAGCATAACATGGGGAACACGTAGGCACATACAACATGGCAAAATTTACTTTTCCACACTATAACTTCATTTTCAGTAGTCACTGCATACGCGGCTACTAGATCTCCTGTACTAGTTCTCATACATGAACCGTCCACATAAAGTGTCAGGTCGGGATTAGGTAATGCAATGTCTGTCAGGTCTTGTCTTGGCTTAGTCATAGTGTTAATAACTTCCACACAGTCATGTGTGGCGGAATTTGAAGTAACTGACGGTAACAGTGTAGCAGGATTTAGAACGTTGCAGCGTCTGATTTCTATGTGTGGCTGAAACAGTGTCAGTTCATAACCTGTTAAACGTGCAATTGTCAAGTGCTGAGTCTGTGTTCGGTTTAAAAGAACTTCCACAGAGTGTGGAACTTGTACTGTCAGGGAGTGTCCTAATACTATGGAATCACTTTGTCTGATTGCTAGAGCTGTGGCTGCAACTGACTTGAGGCACGCAGGCAGAGCCTGGGCTACTGGATCTAATGTGCTCGAAAAATAAGCACAGGGCTTGTACTGTCCTGCTTGATCTTGTGTGAGAACAGATAATGCAGTACCATCACGTTCTGTGACAAAAAGTGTAAAAGGCTTACTGTAGTTCGGTGTTGCTAGAACGGGTGCTTGGCATAAGGCTTTCTTTAATTCATTAAAAACAAGTGTATGTTCAGATGTCCAAGGGAGGACAGTCGATACGGCTGCCTCCTGTGTCGTTAACTGTATCGGTGGCTTGGCTAGAAATGCATACTGAGGAATCCATTGTCTGCAATAAGAAGTGAGGCCAATAAAAGCTCGTACCTCCTTCTGTGTCTTGGGCTGTGGAAGACTCGCTATCAACTGGATACGGTCTGGTGTCAACTGCCTACCCCACTTGGACAGTAAGTGGCCTAAGTAGATCACTTGCTGGACACAGAATTGTAATTTGGAAGGGGACACCTTGTGCCCCATCTCGGCTAGGAAATACAGAACTGTAAGTGACGCTCGCTCGCAGTCACGCTCAGAACGGGCTGTGATCAGTAGATCATCGACATACTGGAGCAGGGCAGTGTCAGTTGGCATGTGGATATTGTCTAGTTGTCTCTTAAGTGCTTGACTGTAAATACTAGGACTTTCTGTGAAACCTTGAGGAGCTCGTGTGAATTTATAGCTCCTTCCATTTAAACAAAAACCGAAAAGGTACTGGCTGTCTGGATGAATGGAGACACTGAAAAATGCATTTTTGAGGTCAATAACAGTGAAAAATGTAGCTTCAGAATCAATAGCTGTCAATAGGGATGAAATATCTGGGACTACTGGATACTGAGGAATGATACATTTATTAAGCTCTCGAAGATCAATCACTAATCGATATACTGGAGGTGCATTTGGATCAGTACGTTTCATGACTGGAATGATAGGAGAATTACATATATTGGAGTCAATTTCTACAACCACTCCTTGAACAATAAGCTCGTCAATAATTTTAGATAAGGCTGCTACAGCCTCAAGTGGCAATCTGTACTGTCTGATTCGTGGCAAAACTATACCTTGTTTGAGAGTCACACGATGGGGTGTGATGTGCATAAAACCTACATCAGTTGGACCTTGCGCCCATAAATGCTGCGGTACATTCAATAGTCTTGGATCAAAATCACGTAATACATAGTGACCTTTAAAGTCACGCAAAAACAATCGGATTCCTTCTGGGGAGCAGCAAATTACTGCACCTAATTCTTTCAGTGTTTTAATGCCTAACAAATTTTCTGGACATGACTTCGTAAGTAACAAATCAGTAGTTCGGGACAATGGACCAACTTCTAGGGAAACTGGTTTCGAAATTTCATTAACAATAGGCTTTCCTGAAAATCCAAGGGAAACATTTTTAGAGCCTGAGAGCGGAGCCCCTGGAACCTCGTCATGACTAATAGTAGTCCTACTTGCCCCTGTATCAATCAAAAACTTTCTGTCTTTCCCTAATACTTGACTGTGTACATAGGGACCCTCTTGATCTACAGGTATCTCGATGAGAGGCAAGCCTACCTCCCTCTCTAAGCTGTTTCATGAATACTGTTGATACTCTGGATACTTTGTCTGGGCATACTGGTACATCTGCTGTGTAACATGCTGTGTTGCAGCGATAGGCTGCGGTGCTGGAACTGTCTGTTGTGCATTCTGGGGTGACTGAGAAGTCTGTGAAACTTGTTCTTGTCTAGGCGGACGTGGTCTTTCTTTAGTCTTACCAGTTGCTATGTTGTGTTTCAGAACTGCACACTCGTTTATATAATGACCTGGCTGTTTACAATAATTGCATGTCCCTTTAACGGGAGCTGCAGGATGACTAGCTTGATTCGGACCCCTCTTCTGACTGTCTTGTGGAACAGATTGTGCAACTAATACTTTCATTTTCGTGTCTTTCATACGTCTCCTTTCGTGTTCTTGCTCTTCCCTGATTCTGTTCTGGTGATACTGGAGCATCTGGAGCATTTGTGACGGGGTATTAGCTTGCCAACTACTTTCGACTTTCAAAACTCGATTTTTAACTTGTGGACTTGAATTCTCGACTAGTTTAGTAACAAAAAGATGAGGGTATGACTCACTACTTGTCTTCAAACCACTGTTAATAATAAAACATTTCTCAAATCTAGAATAAAAATCACTAGTATCTTCATCCTGTTTCTGTTTGCATGCTGAGATTGCATCCCAATCTTCCTTTTTCGTGGCTAGTAACCTTGGCAAAACTTGTATCAATAACTCGGGCAATTCTTTACATTTGTCCCCAAGACCGGTACCTGGTACTCGTATATTATCTTCAGCTTCTAGAGCTGTCCAATCAATCTTTTTCTCACCCACCTCCCATTCTTTTTCCTTGAGTTTTTCATATACCCCTGCGGGCAACAGGACCTTTAGCATTTTAATGATATTTGGATACGTGTATTCTCCCATACGGAGCATGTCTTTTAATTCTCGATGGAACCCTGCTGGATCTTTGTCGTGACAGGGAATTAATTTCTTCATCTCTAAGAGTTCCATCTTTGTAATAGGGGTGTAAACAAATACTCGTTGCATTTCACCACCCGCTGTCCTAACTGGGTGTACTTCTCGTAACGGATGCTGACTATCTATGTAAAACGGTTTACTTTCTGGAGGTGAGACGTGAACAAAATGCGGATTCAGAAACGTTCTATATTTGTGGCGCTGTTCTAGAATGATACTAATTAAATCGGTACCTAAACCTCTCCATCTATATTGGAGTAACTCGTTCAGAACATCATGTAACGGACCTGGATCAGAATGTTGACCCTCATACAGTGTAATGAGGTGCTGGATCATATACATACCCACCAGTCGCTGTTCGGCTGGGGGCAGTTTCAGAAACATTTGTGCCACTATTTCGTCTGGAAAAGTGGTAGAATCAGTAGTCCATCGGACTGCTGATCGGGCTAGTTCTTGTTCATGCATGGTACTAAGTTCACTATAACCGATTCGTGATTTCAGAATGTGATCGGTAGCTTGAAATACTTGTTCAAGAGAACCTTGTTCTGGTGCTGGAAGAGGAAAAACTTTCTTGTGTTCTAGGCGTGAATGTCGGTCGGGAAGTCTAGTTTTACCTACATACGCTATTCTGGTAGGATTCTCGTCGTCTACCTCTTCAGTAGGAGAGTCGTCTTCTTTCTCGCTTACTTGTGCTGCTTTGCGTTTCTCATGTAACCTTATTATTTCATTACGAATTTTCTTGTACATACTCTCTATACTACCTAGTGTCTTGTGTCTTCCCTCGGCTATATGATCACTCCACCTTGTCAGGACTTTCATTTCGGTCGGATCTTTAGTCGGATAATCTTGTTCCCTTATTAAACAATTAATTAGAAACTTTAATAGCATGAGCTGAGTCTCGGCTTTCCTTTGAGACATGGCTTCGCCAATACTTTCTGGATCTACTCCGGTACGGACGAAACGATATATTCTGTCTAGATCTTCTTTCATATTCGGTAGGGTGTCCAAATACTCGGTTACCCGTCTTACGCGCAATGAATATATGACCATATCATTGTCGCCTGGGACTGGATCATAACGGCATTCAGTAAGAGCTCGCTTGATATCTGCAACGGACTGGGGTCTGGGCGTACGCTGTAACGCACGTTCATGTAACTCGAGAAATGACGGACGTTTGTGTTGCGGCGGGGTACAAGGAGGACTTCCCCCCCCCGCGGCTCCTAAACTGGAATCGTCGAAGGGTATCGTACGGGCTGGCAGAGTGACTGATGTAGCCGGTACTTGTACTATAGGCTGGACCGGGGGTACCGTAACAGGTGCTGTAACGGGTGCCCCGGTGGCTGGAGGAACAGGAATTACATTATTTACAGGAGCTGGCGGAACTGTATTTGCATATTCTGGGACTGTGTCGTCCAAATAGGACGAGAGAAAAATATCAGCTGCGGTCGGTTTGTGACGTAGCTTAATCGGAACTAATGGCGGCGGAAAATTACATGGTGCTTCCGTGGTTGCTTTTGGCAAGCCCTCGGCAAGAAGAGGATACATACCCTTAATGAGGGCATTTCTCTGTCTGTCTGACTGTTCGGCTTTTACTCGTTCACCTACTTCGATTAATTCCCTTTCTTGGGCTCTTTCTGAGGATTCCCTACTTAATTCTGTTTTTCTGATTTCTTTTTCGGTTCTTTTATGAGATTCTTTGCGCCATAACTCGATGGCATCTTTCTGGGACTGTCTGGCTTTCTTTTTCCATAATGCTTCTTCTACTCGCATGATGCACTCGGCATCCCACGTACCTGATACGGGCCATCTATATTTCTCTTCTAATTCCTTGGTGTACTCCACCCATAAGTCTAGATATAATATGGCACTTATTCCATGCTTATGATACATAAAATGACCTGGACTGTCCCTAGGCGGGACAGGAACTGCTTCCTCGAGCAGACCTTTTCTAGTTTTTAACTGACGTAATTTCGAGAACAGAGGCATAACTTAGGCTGAAGTCTGGACACAATACAATACACGATAAACACAATAATAACTGAAAAACGAATCACTCATACCACGACATTGAAAACACATGAAATAACATTTATAACAACAGTTCGGACAGAATACTACCTGGAATACTGAGAACAGAACACATGAATTTCTCGAGAACAGAACTTACTGGAACAGAAACTTACTAGAATGACTGGATGCACTGCTAAAACAGTACGAAACTTACCGGTCCCATAAAGAGACACGTCAGGACCCGCGTCCACCTAGGTGAACACTTCGTGTTGGATCTGTGTACCCAAACCCACGGACCAGAGACAAATCAATTGACCCTGTCTAGATACTACCCCAGCAACGGTACTCACCGGGCAGCAAGAACGGAAGGCCTCGGACTGGACTGGACTGCTACGACGACGGACGGACGAACTTCGGACTTCAGTTACAGGTGGGCCTCTGGATACCTCGGACCTTGGACTCTCGGCTTGGGCTCTGGTCGGGACTCGCCGCGTTCCTCACCGCCTCGTCTGGACGCTGGACCGCAACCTCCGTCTCCTCCGTGGGCCTGAGGGATACTTGAAGCAGAAATATCTGCACGTGCACGGTATGGTTCCGTCACGGCTGCAGAGGATCAGGGGGCCTGCGTGGCTTCTCCGGCGCGTGGGGAAAGGGCAAGTCCCTGTTCGGGCGCCATTATGTGGTAAATAAATAATTTATTACCGGATCTATTTTTCAGAATAATCAATAAACAGATAGCTCAATAAATAAGAGTCAAGATTCGAGGTAGCTGGAGTTTACAGGCTTTAATCAGGCATAAAGGACAGGAACAGGATAGCCTGCATGGGAATAGGATGGCAGCTGCCGGGGGCAGGATCTGGGAATCGGAGCTCTAACTTTTAATAACAGTCCACAATATATATAGTTAAACAAAATACATTACATTCAATACAGTAGGCGTAGCAGTAGGCGTGGTTCGTAACAGTCGCGAAAGATAAGGGCAAAATGATGTAACAAGAAGGCGTGTACAGGGCGTATACATAGACATGTGATGTAAACGTAACAGAATATGTCATAAAAGGGGCGGAAACATGGAGGGGGCTACCTGAGCAGCTGGGACCTCTAACCTAGTGGTGCGCGCAAACGGGCAATGACGTGTTACCAGGGAGAACTGGGGGCTATGACTTCTGCGCTAGAAGAGGAGACTAAAGTCTGGAGTGTCAGAGCGACATGTACCCAGGCATATCTAGTATCTGGTGTTTAGAGTACATGCTGATAGAATCCAAAAGTTATCAGGGCAAAGGCTAACAGACATTAAGACTGGTGCATGCATAATTCTATATGTAGTGTGTGCGAGGAATATTCTATGAATATTAATACAGTATTTCTCTTACATGGAGACATAAAGGCTAGACTATGACGGGAACTATTGATGCGATTCAGTAGCTTAGGAATGCAGAGAAGGAGTGCTGAACTGATAACTAGAAACATAACATACTCTTGGCAGTCTGGGAGGCAGAGCCAGGCAGGGCCGGGCACTGCGTGGCAAGAAGTAAGCGAAGGGTCAGGGATGCAGGTGGGGGCTGTATCGCTCCTCGGAGAGGGTTCAGGAGACAGGAGCTGAATCTGAGTCCGGGCCCTTTTGAGGCCTAGAAACGGGGACAATTCAATGAATTAACGTGCACACTGTAAAATGTGGCAACGTAGCTTTACATAGGCCTAATATTCGTAGCTTTCACGAAGACTGGAAACTGGCATACTAGAGATGGACACAACTGTAATTGCGTCTTTTAATCGATCAGAGGGGGATACATGCATATCGATCATGCACATATAACATAAGATGGGGAACACGTAGGCACATATAACATGGCAAAATTTACTTTTCCACAAACGCCAAAGTTATTAGACATAGAATTTTTAAAAATCCCATAGATAAAAAACCCTAACTATATATATCTACTGGCGACCGCCAGTAGGTAATATATATATATATATATATATATATATATTCACTGAAAAAACCATAGGTTATAGACCATATATAGTTAGGAATTAGCATTTAAAAAACCTTATTTTACTCACACAAAACCATTGAAATTCCATATATAGTTAGTTGCACTAACTATATATTGCGCACCCGCAATCCACTGCTGATGATGTCACATATTACATCATTCATGACATGGTCAGTGACATCACTGATGACATCACTGATGACATCTCAAATGACATCACTGATGACATCACTGATGACAACATCCAGTGACTATGTTTCTGTAAAGTTAAAATATGTCTTACATATTGAAGAATGAGTGGATGTATAAGTGTCTGGACGAAGGATTTAGTAGGTGCATGACTGAATGTATGAGTGAGTGATTAAATGTGTCTCACTGAGTGCATGGGTTAGTGACTAAACTGTCTTAATTTGTGCATCATTATGTCTGTTGTTCTGTAAACTGCTGCATGTGTTGATCAGTAGCTATATGAGTAACTATATGGGTTATTGATTGATTGCCCAAGTATTTGCATGGGAGACTGAGTGTGTGTGTGGCTGGATGGGAGGTGTGTGACTCTGTACAGATCAATGTGTACTTGTATCAATGATTGTATAAGAGAGTAAGTATGTGTTAGTATATGGTTGAAAACGTAAGGTGCTCTATGTTTAACTGTATAGAGTAGAAAATGGAAGTGTGATTGATTCTTTACAGGACTGACTAGGTGTGTGAGTAACTCCATGGATGAGTGGCAGAGTGTGAGTGTCTGTATAGGTGTATGAGTGCATATGATTGTGTTGTAAACATGAGTGATTGTATGTATGAATGATTGTATGGGTGAATGAGTGAATGTGTGTGTAGACGTAGGAATCAGTGAGTACGTATGTAGTAACTAGTATTGGTGTGTCAATGGTTTCAAAAATTATACTCTGTATTTAACACTGGGTGAAACAGAGGTTATATTAAAATGTGAGGAGATGCATTGTATTGTCACATGAATGATATCATCAGTGATGTGATCATTGATGTCAAGTGAGATGTCATCAGTGATGTCATTTGAGATGTCATCAGTGATGTCATCAGTGATGTCACTGACCATGTCATGAATGATGTAATATGTGACATCATCAGCAGTGGATTGCGGGTGCGCAATATATAGTTAGTGCAACTAACTATATATGGAATTTCAATGGTTTTGTGTGAGTAAAATAAGGTTTTTTAAATGCTAATTCCTAACTATATATGGTCTATAACCTATGGTTTTTTCAGTGAATTTTCAAGGTTTTGTAAATGCTAATTCCTAACTATATATGGTCTATAACCTATGGTTTTTTCAGTGAATTTCATTGGTTTTTTAAAAGCTAATATCTATAGCTGTAAAATGTATTCTTCTTTAAATCCAAAAATATATTTTATATGTTTATTAATAATTTTTTTTTAATATTTTTTTTGTTTCGCTCCCGGTCCGCGAACCGGGAAGCTTCCCGTTAGCTCAATTCGATTCCGCGATCCGGTCCGCGAACCGGTAACAAATCAACATAGTTACGGTATCGCGTTGCCGCGTAATGCGTCTTATGACGTACGGCGTTAGCGCACCCGGAAGTGCCCCGGGGCGCGGACCGAGGCGCGAAACGCAACTCCCCGGAAGCGATCCGCGGCGCGAAAGCGCGACGTATCGCGTTGCCGCGAAATGCGTCTTGTGACGTACTGCGTTAGCGCACCCGGAAGTGTCCCCGGGCGCGGACCGAGGCGCGAAGCGCAGCGAACCGGAAGCTAACCGGGGAGCGTTCCGCAGCGCGTAACATGAAAGTTAGAGTCATGTGACTTGTTAATAAAGCTTTTCATTGGTTCATTTCACTTTTAGTTTCATAATTATGGAAGGCTAGGTCAGGTGACCTAAAAATAACACTTTTCATTGGTTGAGAAGTATTGTTTTTTCCAAATGATGAAAACCCCTCCTTCTTTCCTCACTCTGACTTTCATCATTGTGAGAGGAAGACCTTTATTAATACTTGAGAAATGACTTCAGTACTTGCTTCAGCTGGTGCACCCCCACCACCACCTCCACCTCCTCATGGGAAGAGAGGACCACCTCCCCAGGTGATCACCAACACAGAGGAGGAAGAGGAAGACCTAGAGGAAGAGGAGAGAGAAGAACCACAGTTCTTGGAAGAGGTGCCCCGGGTTTCCCATAGGAAAGCCAGTTTCATCTGGCAGTTTTATTCAATCCCTCCAGGGCAAAAGAAAGTGAATGCGAGGTATGTGACCTGCCTCATCTGCAAAGAGAAATTATCAAGAGGGACTGATAAAAAGTATAGTTTTGGGAACTATACCATGCATCGGCACATGACCAGGAAGCATCCACTTAATTACAGCCGGGCGGAAATACGGGATATGGAACAAAACCCAACAGCAACTCCTGTGGCCAGGTCAACATCGTCAATATCATTGACACCAGCAGAGGCACGGGAAACTGTGCCAAACATCCAAGAGAATTTTGGGCACATGAAACATACTTGTATGCACTGTGGTGCGTTGATATCATGTGGTAACATGAGTATTAATGCCATCAACCTGGCTTATGACAATCATAATTGCCCTAACCGCCCCCAGTAATTTTTTTTTGCTCCTGTTGAGCCCTTTTCAACGCCTGTTTTTTGTTGTTCCCCCTCCCCAAAAAAACCCAAAAAAAATATAAAATCGTTCAAAAAATACAAAAAAAAACAAAAAATGTTCAAAAAATACAAAAAAAATATAAAACAACAAAAATATAAAAAAAAAAGTTCTTTTCAGAACTACCTTCCCTTTCCAAAAAAATTGCTAGAATGTTTAGCACTCTGGCAAGCTCTATTTCTTTTGGTTCGCTTCCGGTTTAGCTTCCCGGTACGCGTACCGGGAGCTAACCAAAAAAAAAACTTTTTAAAAAAAAAGAGTAAGTATAAGGAAAGTAAACAGAGAGTGATGTTTCAAGAAAGACAGCTATAGGGAGTAAAGAAGAGATACTATTTAATAGATCTATTTACCAAAGAACAGACAGAAGATGGTATAATTGTGAAAAACAAAATAGATAACGAATTGAAAGAAAAACAAGCATTGGCATAGCCAATAGGTATCGACTTTTGGACCTTCTAAGTCTTTAGTTATGCAGCATAATATCCTTGGTGCAGCAACATCAACTGTTGCATGGCTAAACACGTATAAGGTCCCAAAGGCAAGACCTATTGTCTATGCCAATGCTTGTTTCTTAAGTAGAATTGCAATACGTATGGCTCTTCCATGTAAAAAAATCTTATCTTGTGCTCTAAAGATTGCTAAAGTCTCGACAGAGAACAGGCTAGATTGTAAGTAGGGTAAATTGCGCTTGGTGATCTGTTTGAGGGAGCGTCTGCTTTGCCTGGTGTCTTTGGAGAGCAATTTTGATTGTTATACTGGACAATATAGCCCTAATGTAAATAACATAGGGGCATATTATCAACATAGGCAATAAAAGTTTTGCAGCTTTTATAGGCAGAAATGTGTCGCTAAAGCTGCTTTTGCGGCAGAAAACTGCCGCTAAAGCCGCTTTTGCACCAGTTTTCTGCCAATAAAAAGAGCAATAATTTTATTGGCTGCATTCATAATATGACCCTCAGTGTGCTTCAACTACACAGAGAAAGCATTATGAACAAATAGTGATACAGTGATCAGTCTAAGACACTAAGAGTAATAGAGACGGAGTGAGTGAACAAGAGTGAGGAACTATGAGAAGAGAGGGACTGAGAAAAAAAGTGGAAGGAGTTGAGTAAGTAGGTAATAGAGAAAGGAATGAGGGAAGTAGCAAAGGCAGGAAACTGAGGATTAAAGAAATGAAGCAGTGGAACTAATAGTAGTTCAATGTGATAGAAATGTAACGAAAAGAGTACAAAATACTTACCTTATAATTGTCGTTAAATTCCTCACTTTTTATTTTTATACTTTCAATCTGTGAAAGAGAGAACAAACATTTGAAAAATATAAAAACATGTATTGAAAAATTACAAAAGACAAGGGCAAAGATTGAAGGACAAACAGTTTTTCAATAACTTTGACACTTACAGAAGCTACACAGTCCTAAAGATATACATTTTAAAGTAACACTATCTTGATGGAGATGAAGTGAGACCTATCTTAAAACATGGTGCATCTTTTGCATTGCTGTTGTCTCAGAAAAGTGTCGCAAGACACTAAAATTTAAAATAATTGCTTCAGGATGCCAATAAGATGTCTACTATCCAGAGTTTTGTTTCAGGTGAGGCCTACTCAGGGTTGCAGATGAAATTTCGAGTTGTTGAAGAGAATAGAAGACATAATACATGTGAAGGTCTACCAATGAAGTGAGTCATGTCCACTGCAATGTTCAACAAAGTCCAAACCTCCTATGTTTCCCTGGACAGACCTAAACTTGATCTGCACAATGTGATTCGTAATGATAGGAAACACAGGTGATGTAATTGAAATACATGCAATTTATTTTGCTCATTTCACAATCACATCACTTCTGTTTCCTTTGCTTAGGTATCTCATTGTGCAGATGTAGTCTAGCATATCAAAGAATACGCAGAAGTGCAGCACTGCATGCAACAACTTTGACACTTACAGAAGCCTCACCTTCTCCATGCCTTCTACACAGTTCTACATATACATCATAAATGGAAACATTACAGAATTAATTATACATGTTAAATGGTTTATTTTTGCTGTTCTCAGAATGTATCAAAATTCACTAAAAACAGTGACTTGAAGGTATTCATCATGTAACAGCGGGGAAAAAAAAACACAATCAAAATGATTGTGTTTAAAAAACCCATACAAGATCAGAAATCAAAAATCAGAACTCCTTAAAGTTAACTTACTTTCCATGACGTCCAAGGATGTCCTATGAATAGCTTATACTCTTTTGTGCTGTTATTACTTTCAGCCCACCAGTTTCTGAAAGAAAATCTCCATCGTTTTTAAAAACATGTTACATACAATAAATGACTTCTTGCTCTCTACCACAAGATTCCACAAGGCCAAATTTTGTCAGAGCCATGTATAACTCTTGGATTTCTTGTTAGCCAATCCCATCATTTGGTATTCCCGCAACTTTCAGAATTAAAATGTTGAAGATCATTTTCACAATCCTGGAATAGTAATATCTTCCCCTTCTTGCTCAGTCATGTTCTACATTTCGTATGACACTGATACTGCTTAATATGAAGCAGACTTACACTACCTCTATGAGTACTACAATTATTTAATTCTCTACATCACTTTTAATCACAAAGTAATGTAAAACAGTATACAGCATTGCAGACTTACATTCCCTCTACTCCATGTTTTGATTGGCTGCTTTAATTAGCTTATGAAAAGAAACAGTTTTTCTGAACTCATTTAAACTGCACATACATGTCCATGATGTCCAATCCTATGATTAGAAGTTATGTCTCTGAACTACACTTATCCTCAAGGCCAAATTGTGTAGGAGCCATTAGAACTTCTTGAAATTCCACAGATCATATCCCGAGAATATTTTCCTAAAATTTTGGTTTTAAAAACACCAGGTAAGAGTTTTTAAGGTCATACGGCAATTTTTTTTTGAAAATTACAACAGAATCATTACAGAATGACCAGCCATTTCTAGACTTTAAATAAGCTGTGTAATGTCCTGATGATATTGAAGGGCCGTCATGATATATAATTGCTGTAGTTACAAAAGTCCTTCCTGATATTGACAACTGCGAAGCTACAAAATTTTTTATTAAAGTTGTCAATTTTGTTCCATCAGGCCTACATCGTTGGAACATTAAAATGATGT
The DNA here is from genome assembly GCF_964261635.1 of Lissotriton helveticus. Taxonomy (NCBI): domain Eukaryota; kingdom Metazoa; phylum Chordata; class Amphibia; order Caudata; family Salamandridae; genus Lissotriton; species Lissotriton helveticus. Next base: position 780,974,579 of record NC_136063.1, on the reverse strand, counting down.
ACTGGCCATATGTTCGTATAAATAATGTGGACATCATTTCAGATTTACATTGGCTACACTCCATGTTGTGATTAGCTCCTTTTACTAGCTTATTAAAGGAGACTGATTTACTGTCTGGCAAAGTTAAATATACAAATCTTTCTGAGTCTACACTAGTAGTACTTGATACCATACAGTTCTCGCAGTCATGCTGCCATTGATAAGAAAGCCCAAACAGCTGATCTACATCTACACCTTCAGCATGTAATACATGAAGCATATACATTAAAAACTCCTGACAATCTTGCTGAATATTTTGAGAGAATTGTGTTTGGCCTGAACATCTATCTAACAGATTTCTAATTTCAGACACACTTTCTATGTTTCTTCTATCAGTGGTACATTTCTCTAACACAGAATTTAACAAACTGCAAAATCTTTGATCAGAATTGACCACAATCTCTTCTTTTACATTTTTTAGAGAAAACAAAACATTAATTACTACATTAGCATAGCAGTTGACACCAGAACTGTTTTCAAACTGAAAACCAACAACATCTTCAACAGAATCCTCTTTGTTTCTGCTTGTAATTTTAGGTTCATTCACTTTTTGTCTTTTTGCTACAACCTCTCCAGTATTGTTCTCATTTCTTCGTTTCCGGCCTACCAGACGTTTCTCAAACAAAGGAAACTGAGGCAAATGTGGCGCATACTCTCTTCTTAACCTATTGTATTCCTTAACACAATCTAGATCTGCACAAATGTTTCTGACATCACAGTCAATCAAGTACAATCCCGATAAAGTTCTAACTCGTGACAATGCCACATATGCCATACCCTCCTTGAACACAGAACTGCCAATATTCACCAATGCAGTGTCTACACTTAAACCTTGCGATTTATGAATTGTCACCGCATATGCCAAGCAAACAGGGAACTGCTTACGGCGAACATATAAGTCTTTTACAAGCAAAAATCTAGCAGAACAACGAGCAATTAGCTGTACTTCCTCAATGCCATCAAATTTAATTTTTAAAAATTCAATTCCATCTCTATTTCTGTATTTCACAAAATCAACAACATTACCCATTGATCCATTTACCAGACCTCTTTCAACATGTAAATTCCTTCTTAAAATTATACGGCAGTTCAAGCACACATTCAGAGTCTTTTCAAAACCTGCAGTTTTAGATATACTCTTCTCTAATGAATCCAATTTTGTTTTCAGATTCTCAGACAAAATAATTGTTGATCCCATATGCTCTACTCTATCAATAGCTTCCACTTTCACAATCTCTTGCTTTTCTAAATGCAACATTTTGTTGTTAAATTTTGCACATTCTGCAAGAGTTGGCATCAAACATATTCCAGATTTCTTATCAGTAATTTTCTGAAAAATATTCTCAGGCACAACATCTTGTTCTGGATATAAATTTGTCAGTAATCGTGCATGTAAAGCTTCTTTCCCATGCTCGGTCACTTTTCCAATTCTAACATCTTGTAGAATAGTCTTGTAAACTTCATCCTTTGCCTGACGCATATTTTCATGCAGTTCAGCATAATTGAAGTTTAACCATATATTGACGTTGCCAATGCTGCCTAGGCACTTCCTGGTATCTTCATGCGTGAGCATTTTGAACACAGGTTGCCCTTTCACTGGTGTCAGCTGCAGAAGATCTCCAAAAACAATGATGTGTTTGCCACCGAATAACACATCATACTCTGTTTTGAGAACTTCTTGCATCCTCAAATGCACAAAGGCAAGCATGACATTGGAAACCATGCTTACTTCGTCAATGATAAGAAGTTTCATTTTCCTCAAGATTCTTGAAACTTCAAAACAAGCATCTCCAGATAGCTTGTGATATTCTAATTTGTTGTCATGCTCCACTGGCAGCATCAGTAAACGATGTAAAGTAATCCCTTTAATATTATGTGCTGCCAGTCCAGTTGGAGCAGTGACAACACAAGACAGTGATGACTCTGTCCTTTCCTGCAAATAGCATGAAATTGCTTTAATGAGGAAACTTTTTCCAGTTCCCGCTTCTCCACTAACGTACAGTCGGACAGGCTTCAACGACGTACATGAGCACTCTTTCTTATCATGACTTAATCCATGATCAATTTGCATGGTAACTTCGTCATATATTTTCCTCTGCTCAACGTTGAGTTGCCTTTCCAACTCTTCTAAGTTAACCGCATCCTCTTGAGCATGTGCCATGGCTCTTTCCACCTCATTCATAGCAGTGGCAGCTTCATTTTCAATAAGAGGTCCTCCTAGTGGATCCTGACTCAATGAAGCAGAACTCTGACTGTCCTGAGAACTGTCTCTGGCAATCTCGGCTGCAATCGTTGCTTCCTGCTCAATTTCCGCATTCAACATTTCTACATATTTGGGAAAAGCAGGACATTCTATGGTCTCCTTGGCGGCATTGAAAGAGTCTTCGTAACAGAGGAAATCTCCAAGCAGTTCCTCTTCTGCACGCCAAGGCTTGAAAAGTTGCAAAAGTGCTAAATAGAAAAACTCCTTTTTTTCAGGAGATTCGCCACTCAATTTTCGATGGTTTATCAAGTGGCATTTTCTTTGCTTGACCAGACATCCCTCACTTCCTATTACAGCATACACTCCTTTCTCAGTATCTTCTTTGATGTTCCTCTTGAACATGTAATTTTGCAGAACCTCATACAGACAAACATTCTCTAGGTGACTGCTTCGATTTGGATAATATGTATCCAACATGTTTGTCTTCAAAATGTCGGTACTGTTTGGCTCCTTTTCCGCCAAATACTCAATTTCCCGCACAGGTTTGAGAACTCGATTACGCGTTGCAGCAAGACCAAGACTCGCCCAAACGATACTCCTGGACTTGGCATAGAGACTTGCTGAAGACAACCGGTCAGAACATTCGTACGCTCCGATTTCTCGATGCGACAACATCTTCAGACTGAAACTGTACAACTTCTTGCTGAGGCTCTTTTCATGGGAAATGTCCTCCCACATATCCTTCAATTCTGTCTTCTCTTTTTTGGTGATATACGACGTCACATACCGAGCCACAGCCATACAGTTATCAGCCACAAACTGTATATCCATGTTAGCATTCCACATGGACAAAATCACCGGGTTGTAGTCGTTGATATACTTGGACTCTTCGTTCCTCTTCAAATTGTAAGTGTTTTTAGGTGATTTCTTCATCACATTATGTCGCAGCGAAGACATCAAACTGTTTACTCTTCCTTTAGAAATCACCGGTCGTGGGAAGCCGAAACGACATTTGGTGTAGAACTTGTCTTTGTTTCGGAATTTACGACGGCAGTACTTTCCACATCGATGGCTTTGGAAACGCAGAACTTTTTCTCTTAGGCTTTTCTTCTCCTTTGCGTTTGGAACAGCACACGTAGAATACTGTTGGATGAAACTCATCACTGAGTCTTCTGGATCCGTTCCAAATTTAGGTGCATCCTTGATCCACAGCAACATATGTATATGAGGAGCTCCTCTTGCTTGGTACTCCTTTCTCCAGAAGAAATCCAACACCTCTCCAAGAGGTGGATTCTTCTTATTCATGATGAAAGACATCATAGCTTCAAATCTATGATTGAAGTACCTACATACATTGACTGGATCCAAAGAGCACAGTTCTCCGGGTGTCTTGAATTCGATGTTTTCTACGTTAGCATTTGCCTCTCGTAGAAATTGAAGTAAGTCTTCCCAGCCATACTCGGCACAGCTCAGAGTGAGGAACCATGTGGGAGTACCTAAGTTCCTCAGCATACATTTTAAATCACCATGACGACGGTACCAGTACTCATTAGTACCACGCTGACACGCCATGAGATTAATCAGGTGAGATTCCAAAATACTATCTTGGACATTCACTTTATCCATAAAATCACTTGCTGAGATGTTTTGCATGTGTATACCACTTTTCAAGATGTGGTTCACTGCATATGACAGTCCAGACAGATCGCTTTCAAACAGGAGATGAAACAAATAAGGAATGCATTGTCGAAACCTAGCATCTCCTGCATACAATCGCAAAGTCCGGTATTCAGAAGCAGGAATTTGATGAGGTCGCTCATCATATCTTCCTCCCTGACCTGTTGGAAAAAGCTGTGGGAAACACCGAGCTTCCAAACTTTCCTCCCAAACACTAATGGGACTCCCTTTGGCTTGTTTCATTTGAAACAACTCAATAGCATTCCCCATGACTTCCTTTGAATGCAAAGGATGAACACTATAATGTTCATATATTTCCTCACTAGTAGAGGGTTCTACTTTCTCAATTTGACCAGCACACAAATCGCTATCCTCTTCCTCACTTACTTCCTCTTCTGCAACATATACATTCTTATAGTACTTATTATTTTTTTTCAAATACAATGTTGCCTTTTTAACTTTCCTAACATCTACTAAATCTTGCCATATTTTCTTATTCTTTGTCGGAACCCCATTAACTAAGATAACCAGAGGTTCCTCTTCCACTTTTTCTACTCCAATTGTGTTAATGTTTTTCTTCAAATCTAGAGGCAAATAAACAACTCTTCCCTTTAATCCTCTCTGTAAATCTGATGGAGGCAATTTCCCTGTCTTTGGCTCCATTCTTACAATAGCCTGAAAGGGATGGATACTTTGAATCAAAATAGATTCATAAGTATTTAAATCCTTCAATTCAGAAGGAATCTCAACCAATTCCAGATTATTATGAACTGCTCTAGCAGGCATCTGTTTTTGTTTTAATTTGTTACAACAATAAGTACACACACGTTGATCCAATCCCAAATCAAAACAATTTTCTACCATCAAGTATGTTGCAAAATCCTTCCATTCACTATTATTTTCCCTTTCACTTTTTGCATATAAATCCACTAACTTAGTCTGATTCTTATAATAAGTGCGTCTACAACACACACAAGTGAAATTAGGCCTCTCACTTGATTTCATGTCAAACGTCGCAATTTCCCTCTGGAAATTATCTGTACTGGAAACCTGTACACTATCTTCCAAATGACCCTCTACTTCTTGCTCAATTTCAACATTCTCCTCTTTACTTCCAAAGTAACAAAACTCAATTTCTTCACATATATTCTTCACATCTATTTCAGAACCATGCAAAAGAGCAGCGCATAATTGTTTCAGCATAATTGCTGGACTCTTAGCATAATACAACAGTCTAACTAACTTCCTCACTTTGTTATGATGCACTGCTAGCATCCTGAAATGATGAAAAACACTCTGGCATACTCTCCTGGAAAGACAAGCCAGTGAATGACCATGCAAACCTGTCACTTCTCTCACTCTGCAAGGATCTAATTCTTGCAACAACCTTATTTTCTGCTTCAAACTTTTCTTGTTAAATGTCCGTACAAAATCACAAAGCAAATTGATGGAATCCTGTCGCACACTGCAAATACTACTACACTTCCAGGTGTACACAGGACCCTTAGCACGTCTTCCTAAAACCTCATTACCTAACAACTCTTCTGCCTCTGTTGTCACAAGTTTTTCTTTTTCAACTGGACAACCATCTTTCACTTCATAAGCACGACCACTGATGTCAACTGCATGCACCAAATCATTATCCTGGAAATAACTCTCTTCATTAAAAAATGCCTCACAGCTTGAACTATGTATCCATTCTCCAGAAAAAACTTCACAAAAATTACTACGATTAACTATTCTCTTCCATCTACTATTTCTTTTGAAATCAAAAATTGCCTTGTTTAGCTTCCTAATTCTATTGATTATCAAAATAAATAACTTACGTTTAATTTCAAAAGCCTGATCAATAACTTTCTCAACTTTTTTTTTTCTCCTATAAAAAACTAATTTCTGTTGACCTTTCTTAATATTTTTTAACAAATTGCCAATTATCCTGTTACGGAACATTCGTTTACGAATCTCCGTAAACTGTTGTTTCCTTCTACTATCATGCACAGATTTATCTCTTGCTCTAGCAGTAACATTTTCATTTGTCCTTTTCTTTCCATTTGATTTACTTGTCATTTTATGGATTGAAACATTTTCTGTACTAATATTTTTTTTATTACAAATATTTCTTATGAAATATTTAGAGCTCTTACCCGGTGCTTTCTTCATGGCTTGAGAAATCTTTTTGTTAGAGGACTGCTGCATTTTTTTTTTCTCCTGCTGTCTTTGACGTTTTGCAGCCTTCATCTCTCTTATTTTTGTAGGCATCTTGAAATGATCTGCAGTTGAATCTGAGGAAAAAGATACTAAAAAATGTTATTAAACATTATTATCAAACAGTAAATCATTAATAGTGATCAAATATATAACACACTACTTGACATTTTATTTTGAAGATTTTTTAGTCATTGCCATTTTTACAATACAGAAATACCAGAAAAGAAATGACATTTATATTTATGTTACCTATGCTATTTTATATGTGAATCTGATCTAATTTTATGAGCATATTTTAATATTTTATTGAAAACACTACACATAACCTGTTTTTGAAGGTGTTTTTATTTTTAAATTAAACGGTTTACCTTTTTACTTTTTATTGATTATAAATTTTAAAAATAAATGTTTATAATTCCAAAGGCTGAAGCAAGTCAGCTTCCCATCCGATATCATATAATTCAGACAAATCTGCATCCTCATCACGCTCTTCTTCATCCTCAGGATTTAAATCATCCAATGGATCAACATCCACTGATGTTTCAATTACAAGTTCAATGATGAGGTCAAAATCAACTGATTGCAGATTGTCGCTCATGTTGAGGTTGTCTTTATCTTTAAAGAAAGATAACAACAATGAGATGTTGCAGAGTAAGAGACAAATCTCACAGATTATAATAGTAAAATTATTTAACAAGAGTAACATTTTGCAGCTATTATTTAACCATGTCCAGCGATGCTGAGCAGGTGAAGCCTATGTCTAATTTTTCACTGAACAGGACTCATCTGTTCTTAACCTTGGATAAGCCTCAACGACTCTGTGTTCCCTGCACATACTCAAATGTTAAAGTGCAGATTTATATTAAATGGCAGATCCCCAGGCATGCACCAGTTAATGTGCACCACTGTTTTACCACCCATGGTGTGCCGCATTTACAATCAGATAGGAGAAAGCTGCTTCAAAACCCTGCGCCTGCTTGAAGCTTGCATAGGTCTTGACGCAGCATTGTATAGATGGGGCACCCCTGATCCTTGCTGGAGCTGCATCGCACTTACGATACAACTCCAGCAATGCGCCACCTTTACAGCACAGATACGTCACGCATCTGTGCCATTTTTGCCCCATGCTGCGCCGCATTGTAAATACAGCACACCATGGGTGGCGGAACAGCGGCGCAAAATGACTGGCACATCCACTGCTGCATCGGTTTCATGTGGCACGTTTTTTTTACACCATGACACATCTGCCTAAATGCATCAATTTGTAATTTTCTCGCCTCATAGCAAATCTTTTGCACCGCCACTGCGTCACAAAAGTGACGCACAGTGGCGCAAAAGATGCATACACCTATCATAAATCTGTCCCTAGCATTTTAAATGATTAATTCAGGATGACGATAAGGTGTGGCCTATGCAGAGCTTTGTTTAAGGTGAGGCCTACTCAGGGTTGCAGATCAAAGTTACGCTTGATGAAGAATACAGAGGAGATAATACATGTAAAGGCCTACCAATGAAGTAAGTAATGTCCACTTTATTGCACCAGTCATCATAAATGTATCCCTAAGCTTCTTATCTTGTTACAGATGAACCACCATATGTACATGACATTTTAAGTAATTTCCACATGTGCAGTGTTTTCAAAATATAATTTGAAAATCGTTTTTGGGGAAAAGTAATGGTTTGCAAAATTATGACAATTACATAATGGTGTATGCTTCTCTATAAAGCATTTCAGTATCTCTAATGTCATTTTTCCCATATTACATTATAAGACCTTTCCCCATGAAGCACATTCCTTGTAAATATGCTCCCACCTGTGCATTGCAAATTTAGATTTTCACTGTTTCAGACACATAGCCATGTTGAAAGTGACCCAAAAAAATTGCAAACGTTTCCCCATGAAGCACATTCCTTGTAAATATGCTCCCACCTGTACATTGCAAATTTAGATTTTCACTGTTTCAGACACATAGCCATGTTGAAAGTGACCCAAAAAATTTGCAAACGTTTAAAAAAAAAAAACATTCATGTGTCTTAATGACATTTTAAGTCATTTCCCCATGGAGAATGTTTTCTAAGTGGCACAAAAGAGGTATACACCTATCATAAATCTATCCCTAGCATTATAAATGATTAAATCACGATGACAATAATATGTGGCCTATCCAGAGGTTTGTTTAAGGTGAGGCCTACTCAGGATTGCAGATTAAAGTTACGCTTGATGAACAAAACAGAGGAGAACATTTTATTGTAAATGCCTACCAATGAAGTAAGTGATTTCTACTTCATTGCACCAGTCATCATAAATGTATCCATAACCTTACTTAAATTGTCCTTAAGACACATAAAAGCGTTTTTTGATTGGCTTTCCTGCATGGTAGGGTCACTTTTAACATGGCTATGTAACATAAACATTCAAAATCAAAATTTTCCATGTACAGGTGGGAGCATATTTACAAGCAATTTGCGCCACAAAGAAAGGTCTGACATTAAAATGGCAAAAATAACATCAGGGACAGTCAATTGCCTTATAAAAAACCATACACCATTATGTCCTTCTCATGCATTTAAAAACAATTCCTTTTTCCCAAAAACGAATTTCAAATCATAATTTCAAAAAACTGCACATGAGAAAATGACTTAAAATGTCATTGAAACACATTAAAGCATTTTTTGATTGGTTTTCCTGCATTGTTGATTCATTTTTATCATGGCTATGTAACACAAACATTGATAATTAAAATTTTCATGCACATGTAAGAGCATATTTACAAGCAATTTGCGCCACAGAGAAAGGTCTTACACTAAAATGAGAAAAATAACATCAGGAACAGTCAATTGCCTTATAAAGAACCATACACCATTATGTCCTTGTCATGATTTTATAAACAATTCCTTTTCCCCAAAAACGATTTTAAAATCATAATTTCTAAACACTGCACATCAGAAAATGACTTAAAATGTCATTAAAACACATGAAAGCGTTTTTTGATTGCCTTCCCAGCATGGTTTGGTCACTTTTAACATAGCTATTTAACACAAACATTCAAAATCTAAATTTTCCATGCACATGTGAGAGCATATTTACAAGCAATTTGCGCCACATAAATCATAATTTTCTCCTTAAAGCACACTATTCTCTATCTAAAGTAAAGAAATATTTTCTCACCTTAGCAAATACTTTGAGTTTGAAAACAGTCTCAGAAACACACCAATTTGTCTTCAGCAGAGCAAAAGGTATGCACTCCAGAGTCTGCAGCTATGAAAAGCACAGAAATGGTGTAATTCTTCACACATATTTCTCATGTCACCCAATCAAAACTCTTCCCTCACTTTTTTTCAAATGAAAACCCTTCCCCCTCTGCCCTTTCTGCCTATTTTCCATAGCAACCACCTCTTGGAGAAACTCTGGTGTTTGCAAATTCACACAACAATGTTGCAATTGAACTCTGAACTCTCAGTGCACCTGCATATCCAGTGCTTTCTTTCATTTAATGATTTTTTATTGACCACTCAAAATACATCTTTCAAAGAACACATCTCTACACCCTAACTTTCTGTTTTCATCAATCAAAATCCACCAATCACTGTTACTACTTCATGAACACAGAAACTCCACAGTTTTTTTCATTTCAAACTCACATTTTTTCAACTGCCATTTCATTGCCACACTTCATCTGACTGCAGGAGAACCTTCTCTCACCATGTTTTCTGTCTGGATTGTTGGTCATAGTTATATTCACTGGGCTCAAAGGTACGTTGAAAGCAGGAATTTACCTAACCTCAATTTACAAGATGTGGAAATTAAGTGGTTTGGCCACAGAGGATTAAAATGTCACCAATTGATACCATTGGTGAAAACCTTTATGCATTTGCCCAAACCTGACCTGTTAATTGTGCACTGTGGAGGTAATGACTTGGGCACTTTGACTGGTGTAGGTCTGGAAATGCTTTTAAAGGACACCTTTGAGCAATTAATGGCACTTTTTCCTCAGACTGCCTTGGTATATTCAAATATATGCCAAAGACAGAAATGGAGGTGGTCAAACCAATTTTGTCCACAAATTGAGAAGTCGAGGAAGCATGTAAACAAATCTGTTTCAGCTTACATGAGAGACCATGGAATGGGCTCCCTGTACAACAATAACTTGCGTTACTACATGCAAGATATCTACAGAGGAGATGGAGTTCACTTCTCAGATGAGGGCAACAGAGTTTTCACTCTGAATTTAAAAATGTGCATTGGTACCTACTTATAAGTACCAAAATGTACCATAAACCCAAAAGCTCTTCTCAGAGCTACCCTACATCTAATCACTCACAATTATTATTTTACTCTAACTTTTTTTACTAATTTTCAACAAAGTACGCTCCCTGGGGCGCTACCCGGTACGCGTACCGGGAGCTAACCTCGCGAAATTTTAAAAAAAAATGTTTTTTTTCTCGCACATATGGGCCTCCTCAGCCACCCTCACAAAACCTAGGGGGTCAAGATAAGTCTACCATGCCCCCTTCTACCTATTCTGAACATTATTTGCCCTCCATCTTGTATCATAATTCGACCGAAACACAAAATGGTGGACTCCCGTTACGCTTAAGGTTCGCGTACCAGGGCGCTCACCGGTTCGCGTACCGGGTCGCTTCCTGGGAAGCGCACCATCAAAAAAGGTGGGAAAGTAGTTCACACAAAAGCCACTTGAGACAATTTCACCAAATATAGATTAGCTCATACTACATACCAATCCCTACCATTTTCACAAATTTGATTGGAATTCCATTTAGCCATTTAGCCTATAGAACTCACTAAATACCGTGAGGTAAATTACTTCACAAAACACATCTGAAGTGTTGGAATTGACAACCAATTAAAATGTTACTTTCATTTTCTACTTTTTTTACCTGACATTTAATTGGTTATGTACCCGAATATATATAAAGGAAGAGAAGGAAACACAGCCATTTTGACTACTACTTCCTGGTGTACATTTCTATTAGAATTTTCATTAATAACTTCAACTTCTTTTTAAAGGTAAGTTTTTATTTTTAAAACTGAAGTATATTGTGCACTTTAAGTTAATATGGCAAACTTTTTCTGTTAGTTATATACTATCCCTCTGTAGTACTTATAAATTTAGATACACTTTTTTATATTCCTACTTCCACTCTGATACTATACACTGCCCAAAGATAAATTCTCTGTTAAAAACTGCCTATCTAAAATTAATCCCAACTGTGCCCTACCTCTACTAATATATATTTTTTTATGCAAATTTCAGGAAAAATGGAAAGTGAACAAAACATTTCATTTGAAATTGTCCTTCCAGAGTCCAACACAGAAATCATTGATCCAAATGAGATTGAATTTATGGATGAATCTTGGGACCAAGAACTACTGCAATGTGTACAAGCAGTAGATAACCTCCTTGCAAATGAGGACATTTTACAACCTCAGAGACTACAATCTATATTCCATGATTATGAAATTTCTGACAATGAAATGTTAGAAAGTTTAATAAATTATGAAACACAATAAAAAAAACTTAAAAAAAAAAAAATAAATAATCAACAAAACCAACAATCAATTAACATACAGCATTTGAAAAGTCTATCATTCATTTTTCATTGTGATACGCTCCCCAGAACGCTTCCCGGTTCGCGTACCGGGCGCTAACCACGAAAAAAAATAAAAAAAAAATTTTTTTTTTTTGCTTAGCGGGGCCCCTTTAAAGCCTCCACATCAAACCTAGGGGGTCAGGGAGGAGCTAGTATGCCCCCTTATGGTTATTTCCCCCTTTGTTTTGGCCTCCTCTTGTCTCTCAATCCTACCGAGAGACAAGATGGCGGCCGCTCCGGACTGTTTAGAATGTTGACAGACACCGGAGAGCCAATCAGCTTAGCTACGCGAAGTTCCGGTACGCTTAAGGTCCGCGGACCGGAGCGCTGCCCAGAGCGCGCTTACAGATATATATCTTTTTTTAAACGTTAATTTCTCAAAATCCACTGGAGCACATATATTGAGACCTACAAAAGGCACATCGGGCTACCAGTCCCTACAATTTTGCCAAGTTTCGTGCAAATCCATTCAGCCGTTCGGGCTAAAAGTGAGGCTAACCGCCCTATGGAAAACTCAATGTTAAAAACACGTTTTGGGACCCCCCTTTTTTCTCGGCCCCCCCTGGACGAACCCCCCCAAAATTTTCAGGGGCTGCTCAGAAACAAAATGTTCCATTTTCCTGAAAATTTCAGCCAATTCCGTCCACAAACGCCAAAGTTATTAGACATAGAATTTTCAAAAATCCCATAGGGAAAAAATCCTAACTATATATACCTACTGGCGACCGCCAGTAGGTAATATATATCTATATCCTACTGGCGGTCGCCAGTAGGTAGTTATAGTTAGGATTGATTTCCTTAGGGAAATCGTAACATTCTATTGGGAATAACTTTGGCGCCGGTGGCGGAATCTGCCTGAAATTTCTCAACTTTGCCTCGCGGTGCTCCGCTCCTTCCCTGAAAGTTTGGGGGGCATTTGTCAAGCGGGGACCGAGATAAAAGGGGGGTCCCAAAACGTGTTTTCCCCATGTTAATTTCCATAGGGCGGTCGAACTCACTTTCAGCTCGAACGGCTGAATGGATTTTCAGCAAACTTGGCAAAATTGTAGGGACTGGTAGCCCGATGTGCCTTTGCTATGTCTCAAGATATGTGCTCCAGTGGATTTTGAGTAATTTAGGTTCAAAAAAATGTATATATCTATAGCCGAGCCCCGGTACGCGTACCGGGGAGCGCACCGGGCGAGCTACGCGAGTTCGCGCGCGGAAAGCTGATTGGCTCTCGTGTGTCTGTCAACATTCGAAACAGTCCGGAGCGGCCGCCATCTTGTGTCTCGGTAGGATCGAGACACAAGGTGGAAAAAACAAAGGGGGAAATATCCAAAAGGGGGCAGGGTAGACCCCCCCTGACCCCCTAGGTTTGATGTGGGGGTCATAAAAGGGCCCCGCCGCATAAAAAATAAATTTAAAAAATTCGATTTTCACGAGGGGTACGCGCCCCGGTGTGCGTACCGGGGAGCGTACCCTGGAGAAAAAACAATGACAAACTTCTTTACAAATGTAGCATTTTTTAATACATTGGAGGGAGTTCTTAAACGCAGCTCTTTGATGAGAATTGGAGGTAGCTCTGAAAAGAACTTTTGTTTTCTTCTTTTTTTTAACAAAAACAAAAACAGGGAACTGGAAACAGCTCAACAGGAGCCAAAAAAAATAAAAAAATTAGGCCTGGGGATGGCAGCGGTGGTTCTCGAGAGCTCGAACCATGAGTGTGACACTTTGCTCCCCATAGCAAAGAAGATGGTCACATTTTCGACATTTTAATATAGCCTGATTAAAAGCAGGCTGAATATTTGGTATCATCTCCTGCTCACGCCGACACACAGAAGGTGTTGCTCCACCGGTAGAAGTAGAGGCGCCATCCCTGGGAGCCTCTCGTGCCAGAGCCCTGACACTCTCCCGTGCATAGTTCTGGGGATGTTTCCTTGACACGTGGCGTATCATCGTCCAGTTCCCGAAGCTGTATTTTTTTCTGGGATTTCCACTCGATAAGATGGTGTGGCATATTTTACACTCCACCTTTGGAGCATTTACCTTCTTCTCCCCCTCTGGAATTTTGAAAAATTTCCAAATGAAATGTTCCTTTACAGTTCGTTCAGGAACCTCCTCATCAATGAAATCCTCAGTCTCATCACTGCTGCTGGATGCTCTTGCAGCCATGATAATAGATGTAAATATGACACAGGTGCCAAAAGCAGGTCTTGCACTCACAAAAGTGAAACAAGAAGTGAAGGAAATGGGTGAGGATTTCAGTCTTTGCAAAAAAAAAAAGTTAGGAACCAATGAAAAGTGTTATTTTCAAGTCACATGATCCAGGCTTTCATCATTTGGAAACCAAAACTGATCTGCACCAATGAAAAGTGTTATTTTCAGATCACATGACCCGACGCGCTTACGCTACGCGCCCCAGGGCGCGCCCCGGGGCGTGCAGCGTAAGCGCGTCAGGATGTTGCGCGATCGTATACGCTCGCGTGCTTCCGGGTGCGCTTACGCATTGCGTCATATGACGCATCACGCGGCTACGTGAAACGTCACGATGTTGTTTTCGTTCGCGGGAATAGCGCTAACAGGACGTTCCCCGGTACGCGCCCCGGGGCGCGCCGTAACATTGCGCTTACCCGTGCGTTCACCGGTACGCGCCTCGGGAGCGCCCCAGGGCAAAAAATAAATAAATAAATTACATAATTATACAATATAAAATTCGTTATAAAAAATATTACTTTTCATACCTATAGAGATTTGCTATTAAAAAACCATTGAAATTTACTGAAAAAACCATAGGTTTCACACCAGTTATAGTTAGGAATTAGCATTTAAAAAACCTATTAAATTCACTGAAAAAACCATAGGTTTCACACCAGTTATAGTTAGCTGGAAATTTTACTGGCATAAAACCAATGAAATTCCCACGTCATAGTTAGTTGGACTCACTATAACTTGCGCGTGCAATGCACTGCTGATGACGTCACATATTACATCACTCATGACATGGTCAGTGACACCAGCTAACTATAACTGGTGTGAAACCTATGGTTTTTTCAGTGAATTTAATAGGTTTTTTAAATGCTAATTTCTAACTATAACTGGTGTGAAACCTATGGTTTTTTCAGTGAATTTAATAGGTTTTTTAAATGCTAATTTCTAACTATAACTGGTGTGAAACCTATGGTTTTTTCAGTGAATATATATATATATATATATATATATATATATATATACACATATATATATATATAAAATACCCGGAGCGCAACAACAGACTGGGTACCTGGCCGGTGTGACACCGAAGACGGATCAGGGGCCCGGTCCTCGGCCCGTGTTGCATGGGCACCAAGTGACCGCACATTCATCAGCACAGACCCACCCAAGCAGGCGCGATTTTGAGGCTATCCAGGACTAGAGCGGTTGGCGCATCATGGCCAATGTGGGACGCAGGGGCGGACGCACAATAGCGGACATGATGGTCAAGAGCGCCTCTAAGGGAGATAAGGGACCTCCGTCCCCAGCTGCGACGAAGGAAACCACAGGACAGGAGGATGGAGGGGCCCCCATCACCAATCATTCTTGGAGACTCTAACTATTTGAGAGAAGACTTCCAGACACTAAAGCAAGACATGGCTGGAGAGCACCGTGAACTGCACCGTGATGTGGAAGGTCTGGGGGAACGAGTGGCGGCGATGGAGGAAGCGGAACAGAATAGGGGCGAGGAGGAAGAACAATTGCAGCAAGAAGTCATCCGCCTCCGTGAACAACAGGTCGATCTTCAGGCGCACGTGGAAGACCTCGAGAACCGCTCTCGGAGAAACAACATTAGGGTCCGAGGCGTTCCATCCAAAACAGAGGGGAACAGCGTTGCTTCCTTTTTGCAAGGGATGTTTCGGGAAATCTTGGGGGGAAACCGATGACTTTGAAATCCGCATCGACAGGGCGCACAGGGTAGGCCTGGCGTGCCGAGCACCTGCTCCCCCACCTGATATTCTGGCCTTCCTACCTGATTTTCCCTTGAAAGAAAGAATCCTAAGAGCGGCTCGCCAGAAACCACCTCTCCAATATCAAGGCAACCCAGTGGCCCTGTACTAGGACCTATCGGCTATCACCCTGCGAAAAGGAAGGCCTTCAGGATGGCCACAACATTCCTGCGCGACAAAGGGATTCCTTATTCCTGGGGTCACCCCTTCAGACTAATCTTTAAATGGAAAGGTGCCCTGCATCAGCTCAGATCTCTATGAGACACATGTGCCTTACTGGACATTGACCTAGATGAGGACTCACAGACGGAGGAAGCCACTTTGCGACCCCCACAGGAGAGGTCACCGCGAACCTCGCGAGATGGCTGGCAGCGAGTGGGAGGCAGACGCTTGCCCAAGGCCAACCTCAAACCAGACTCAGCGATGATGGCACAGGAACAGGCATCGGCTATTCAGGAAGTGTCTAAGAACACAGCGGCGCCAAGCTGATGCAGCAAAGACAGGGGGTTCTTCTTTGCACTGAGACCACGCGGGTCTTGGGGGGACGGGCGGGGGGGGCCAACGAGGTCGCCGCTGCCACACACTCCTCCACGTAACATTACCACAGGCCTGAACTAAGTTTTGATAGGCCTGGGACTATGACTCGCACTTGGGAGTTCCTAGCACATACTACCCATTGATCCCAGGATGACAGATGCCAACTTAAGAATTTTGACTCTAAATGTAAAAGGCTTGAACAATCCCATTAAGCGGAGGGCGGTGCTTTCTTATCTTGAAAACTCAGGGGCCGAGATCTGCTTGCTTCAAGAAACTCCCTTGCTTTCGAAAGGCTGGCATAGGATGAGGTCCTGCGCATTTCCCCACCAATTCTTCTCCTCCACTCCGGAGAAAAAGGCAGGGGTTGCAATTCTGGTGTCCAAACAGTTTCGAGGACAAGTCAAGGATAAGGTGGGGGAGATCAAAGGTAGACTACTAGCTCACAGTATTCTGGTGGGGGGCCAGCAAATAACGGTGGGGTCTTTGTATACACCAAACACGGGGCAAGAGCCATTCCTACGGAACGCCCTCTCGGAAGCGCTACGCTCCTCAGACCCCCTTCTGCTTATAGGGGGGGGGACCTAAATTTAGTAATGGACACTGATAAGGACAGGTCAGGGCATAGATATGGAAGTGCTGGCGCTATCTCTGGGTCAGGCAAAGAATGGCTGCAGCAAAGAGGGCTGGTGGACTTGTGGAGAGCTACACACCCAGGCACATCACAATACACTTTCTACTCCCATGTACACCGCACCTATGCTAGGTTAGACCACTTTCTAGGTTCTTCGGAGTTGGAGACCCGGGTAGTGGAGGTGTGCATCATCCCGGCGGCTATTTCTGATCATGATGCGGTGGAGCTTACACTCCGAGTCCTCAAGGTGGGGAGGCCCCCGGGTGGGTGGAGATTAAGAGAACCCCTCCTGCAGCGTGCAGACGTAGCTCGGCAACTCCATAAGTGCATCACCGAGTACTTAGCAACCAACGATTGTTCCGAGACCCCAATGTCAGCACTGTGGGGGGCCCTGAAGGCGGTGGTGCGCGGCTAACTTATTGCGGTGGAGTCCAAGGACCGTAAAGTGAAACGTGAGTTGGAGCGGGTCCACAGTCGTACTGGGGCTCCCAGGGTCTGGAAGCAACTCAAGGCGGCTAGAGCACAATTGGCGGGACTAGACATTGATAGGGCCGAATATGCAGCCCTTCGCTTGCGCCATACTTATTACATAGGAGGTAACAAGACTGGTCGTCTCCTAGCCAGTGCCCTGAGGGCAAAGGTCCAGTGCTTGAAAATCCAGGTCTTGCCCGACAGGAAAGGGGACGAAATTCGGGATGAGGTGCAGATCGCGGAGGTGTTTCGCAATTATTACGCCTCCTTATACAGTGCCCAAACAGCCTCGGAAGCAGACGCTGACGCCTATCTGAGAGGTGTCGCCACCTCGGCGCTGACCTCACCGAGCGCACACGCACTGGTCGCGCCTGTCCGACTTGACGCGGTAGTAGCGGCAATATCCCGCCTCCAACCTCTAAAATCGCCTGGCCCAGACGGCTTCTCCGATGGGTTTTATAAAACATTCTGCTCGCTACTCGGCCCGATACTCACTCAGCTTTTTAACTCATTCCAAGGCCCGGGATCCATACCATCGGACATGCTCGACGCGGAGATCGTGGTACTGCCCAAACCGGGCAAAGATTCAACACAGTGCTCGGCATTCCTCGGTTTAGAATGAAGTACAAAGCTTTTTTCACTAGTTACAAAGTGAGTGGCAGACTTCTGCAAGTGCAATAAAGAAGCAGACAATGGGCAGCTTGGCATGATGCTGTGGAAGCCAGCATCACACCACTGCACTCTTTGAACGATCAGGGCTCTGATTGGACCGATACTTTTTTTGGATTAAGGCTTTGGGAAACTTGCACTGCTCCCGCATCCGAGGCAGTGGAGGGTTTCCGCGACTTCCTACCTTTGTTGTAGTGTGTCATTGCTTAAGGTCAAGCAAGCATATCGCGTGGAGGGGAGGCTCTAAATACGAAGCAGCGGGGGCTAACTTCAAGGAGCATGCAGTGGCATGCAAAATGCTCTTAACGTGAAGCGGCATCCAAAAGAAATCCCGATGGGGGGGTGCTCTTAACGTGAAGCGCATTGCAAGACAAATGAAAGGCAGCACCTGCGTCATGCTGGGAGAAACCGTCACGTATAATGTAAAAGTCAGCAGGAAGTTGAAAAGCGACACAGTTGCAGTAAAGTATGTCCTGAACCAAAAAGAAAAAAGTAGTCCCCAAAGAACACCCAATACTTACTAGTGTAAGTAAACTGTAATTTACCGGTGCTCCTTGTGTGAAACCGGAAATTATGTACTGGTGCAGGACAAATAAAGAGCCAGGTAACAAAAGCAACGCAGGAGTAAACCAATTGCAACAGCAGGTGAGATTACACTCAGTACGAGTGATTACAGCAGGTCTTGCAGACAGTGCATGCACACTGATGTTCAACCTAAAAAGGTAATACTTTGAAGGGGAGGTAAGGAATGAGTTCTAAATTCCAAGACCAAGGTTTACAAACTGTATTTTTGACCAGGCAGCTTGACTTAAAGGTCAAGATCAGCGATTCTCATGCTTAGGAACTAGATGTATACCAAAAAATAAATGTGTTAGTGCCAGTGCTCAGGGATTCCCATCAACTACAAGATGTAAAATCTTTAAACCCTTTTCTGAAGAGTTTTAATGAAACTGAATAAAATGTTTTCTTCATCTGCCTCTTTTAGGTTTGTAGCCACTTTGTCTCCCTGATAGAAAGCCCAGCTTCACCCGCCAAACACTTAAATAAATAGTTTAAAAGTACCAGACAAGTCTGGTGGAAGACTATCTTGATGCTCTACATTGCAGATAATGGAAGTAAATACACAAATCATGAATCATAACTGATTTGGTAGATCTCAAGCAATTAAAAAGTAAAATTATGTTTAAACTAGTTTTAATTCAAAAACTAATTTTACAGCCTGCATCGAAAACACTACTTTATGAATTTTGATCCATGTCCTCTTACAAATTAAGTTTCTGTTTGCTTAGCTACTATGCTATGATTAACATGTACTAGCTGTGCCTACTCTTTAATTTACACGTTGTTGGACCTGGCATCTTTTGGCGTGGTTTCCCAAGTTTTTACTTTCTGACCTCCTATTTGTGACTTCGTCTTTGCTGGCTTTAGGACTCTGAGCAATTTACCGCTGCTGACCAGTGATAAAGTGCTTGTGCTCTTATCTAAAATGTGATAATTAGTTTATTAATGATTGGTATATTTAATTCACTTATAAGTCCCTAGTAAAGTGGCATACCATATACCAAGGGCCTGTAAACCAAATGCTTCTTGTGGGGCTGCAGCACTGAGTGCGTCACCCACAGAAGTAGCCTTTCAAACTTGACTCAGGCCTGCCCCCGAAGGGCCAGTGGGCGCAGCTTACTTCCACCTCGACTTGGCATTTCCAACTACTTGCCAAGCCTTACAATCCCCTTTTATTACAAGGGCAGGTTGATGTGTACGTAAAAGGTTGGCCATGTATCTTTTTGTTTAACATGTCCTGTTGTCATATGGCTGAGTTTGGCCGGAAAGAAACACTGCCATTTTACATGCACTCCTATCTTAAGATGCCTTTGTTCCTACATGATGACTTTTGAAACAAATGTGCTTGTGCGACAGTGCAGTATTAGTTTCTCCGAAGCCACATTGCTTACATTTCCACTTTGCAGGCACACTATCACAACACCTTGAACATTAGAACAAGGCCTATCATACATTGTGCAAATGGTGTTGTTTATTACCTGTCTGTAAGGCAACATAGCTATCACAGGAGGATAAACAATGACAGCCTGGCTGAGGCCTTGGCATGATGCTGTTATTATATATATACACATGCATTTCCATGTTCAAATCTGAGTCTCAGCCCAGTTGATTCCGGTTTTCCATTTCCGAGGAGGTATGTCCAGCTTATAACCAAGACGGGACCTGAACAAATTCATCCACAGGTAATGAGGAGGTCGATCATCCAGTAAGATTTTGGCAGATCAGCCACCATAGGCAACCAGGTTAGGGAGCATATAGAAGGAGTATACTGTACACAGTACTTATAAGCCAGCATATATACACTGCTTTAGCACTACAGTGGAATTGTTTATCTTTTTCACTGTTCTCATATTGCTAGTCACACATCTGCTTCTATTAACCATTGCATCGCCACTCCCAAAATATCCGCATAACTGGTTGTTCGCTGGCCCAATTCACACCCCGGAGAGCGGGCCCTCTGAGACCAAGAAATATGCAATGATGTTACCTGCCAAGCTGAGAGTGGAAGCCAATGGCAACTTGTGGTTTTTCACTCGACCGGAGGACGCCTGGGACTCCTGGAAGGCTGGCGCAGGGTATAAAACTCGTCGAAAAAAGGATTCCCAGCTGCTGATGATGCGGAGGACTGGCGCCAGCAGAGGCTTCTCCTCTGCACTCTGCCCCCCTGTATGTCCCTGGTAATCGGAGTCACTGACCCCGGAGGCTGGTAAGGCTATGTTGTGTGAATCCTGGAAGCCCTCTAGAGTGCTTTAAAGGGATTGCACAAGGTCTCTTCCTCAGATGTGCTGGTACAATGACTACTGATTTGGCTGGTTGGGCTAGGTGGGGTGGGGGGGGGGTCCCGGTGTCCATGTACTGCACTGAGCTGGAGTTTAAGGGGTCAGCCAGGGGCCCTAATGGGCCATTTAAGGTTTTAAACTGTATGCTGTTTCTCACTTTCAGTTGGTCTACAGTTATTTCTGGTGATGGGGCCGCAGACACCTGTGATTGCTTGAGGACACCACCGTTTAACTGATGGGTGCCACATTGGGCCTCTGGACTGTGCTTTACCTCGGGGGGAGGGGACAGGCCACGTGGGATAACATGTGAATTTTTTGCATACGTAGATTGGGAGTGGGGTAGCTCAAGTTCCCTGAAGTTGTTTTTGGGTGGTCTGGGGTTTCTGGTTCTTTACAGCAGGAAGAAATGACATTTGGTAAGTGTACATCTTAGTTGGCATCAAAATCCAAGTCACAGACGAAATGTCTCATGGCATTGTAATGCAAAGTAGCTGCCTAGGGGTCGCTCCGGAGGGTGCTGTAAGAATTCTTTTATTTAGTGCTTCAACCACTGTACGCAGGAGCAGCATGTCGCAAGTTCCCAATTCTCTCCTGAAGCTCCCTCAGCCACATACGATAAGTAGCATGTAAGCCGATTGAGTTCCAAGGGGGAAAGGGGATGGGACAGAGAAGAGACTGCCACACACTTGTCTGAGAGATCTTCTACTTCTTCAGACTTCTGTCTTCAATTGTTCTTCTTAACAGGCTACTTGTAATTGTGCTGCAAAAAATATAATTACTTCTCTTTCTACTTCCTATATTTCCTTATTTTTTTAACTCTGGTTTTCTATCCTACCTGCCCTTTGTGTGGCCTTTGCTTCTCTTATAAATTTCTTGATTTCTTGCTCTTCTTTTCTGTGTGTTGCAAGCTGTAATGTATTTAATTCATTATTCTTGTATTCTCTACTCTCCCTCTAATCTTGCTTTCTTTTATTCTCTTACAGGGATTCTCACCTATTATATTTCTGCACACGCTTCAATTTGATTCTGTCTCTTGGGTAAGTATTTAATTGTATGTCACCTGAGTGTGAACCTTCCTGTCTTTTCTCGCCTAGAATCTCCTTGTCCTTTTTCTTATATATTACTATTGACCTCTTAAACTAATGTGAATGTATTTCTTCTTCACTACTACAACAAACCTAAGATTAACTCTGTCAAACTACGGCCTTTATAAAGGAACTCAAACTCTCTATTACTGCTTCTTTTCGTGAAAATAATTCTCGCGACCCTTTTTTAACTAGTTGTCGCTGAAAATCATTCAGGGCGCGCAGCGCTCTATTGCGCATGCTCAGCTTGTAAACGCAAATGCCCCTCTCCTGCGCACCTCTAACACCTCCACAGGATTAAATGCGCAGGGCAAAATCAGAACAGCCTTACTTGGTGATGTTGAATCTTCTCTCTCTCTCTCTCCAACGAAACTCGGAAAATACCTCACAGGTTCAAGTAGCGCGACGCGTTTAATTCCCTAAATCCACGCGCCGCTTCTTTTGAAAACGACTTCCTTTCTTCGTTACTCAGGTGAAGTGCGCCACTCTTCACATGCTTCACCAGCTTCATGATAATTGGGGCTGGAGACTAGACTGCCAACCTTCCTACCAAAGGCATAACCTTTGGCGGCCATTTTGATTGTGACTCGAGACCGCTTCTTAACCGCCAGAAAAATGTTCCTACATTTTCTGTGCATACCAGTTGTAGGCACATTGACTGATTGCCTGTTTGTTCTTCGAGAACTTGTGTTCCTGACAGGTGCCTTTGGGGGTGTAGCATTTGACAGACTGGTCGTGGTAATCATTGTACTACTACTCAATGCTAATGGTGAGGGGTCAAGGAATTAAACTGATCATCTGGAACGTTAACGGGTTGGGGGATAAAATTAAAAGTGGCATGGTGTTACAGTATATCCATTGTGATGCGCTTGATATAGTATTGCTTCAAGAAACTCACCTAATAGGAAATTCATGCATGGCCCTGAATAGAAAAGGGATATCGCATGGTAGCACATTCAGGCTTCACTACATGGTCCAGAGGTGTGGGGGGTTCTCCTACGTAAAGGCTGCCCATACGTGGTACAGAACACCTGGACAGATCCACAGGGTAGATATGCAGCATGCACCGGTATGTGGGAGGGTAGAGTCATTAATGTTATTTCCATATATGCCCCACCTGGATTGCAACGTCTAACATTGATGGATATTGGGGCGTTATTGTTTGACCTGCCCGTGGGATCCGTGGTAATGGGAGGTGTAGGAGAGTGGGGTCTGCAATCCTATGGTCACCCCAGATTTTTGCTTTTTGCTTCACTGGTTTACGACTTTCCCTGGCTGTTGGCCTGCTAATCAGACCCACAGCCTAGCTGTTCTCTCTCTAAATTGACATCCATGTACTTTAGGTGCATTTACCAATTGGTACTGGGCCACCTTACCAGTCCCTATACAGTGTACCTTAGGTACCCAGGGCATAGGTGTACCCAGGGCCTACCAGGGGCTGAAGCATGTATTATGCCACCCCTGGCTGGCCATCTAAACAGACACAACTGGCTGGTAAGACAGCTGGGGCAAGGTGGTGTAATCACCCTTTGCTGTAGATATAGTTACCTATATCTAACCCCAAAATGGACACATATATTCCTATCAGTCACTCCTATGGCAGGCATTATCAATCCTGAAGGCAGAGTGCTTGGAATTATGTGAGAAGGTGCTCTGGCATGAGCTGAGCCTGTCTGCAGCTTGCGGAACCAAGTCCTAATAGCTGTTCCATGATAACGCTATACCATATACTCTTAAGTGCATTATCAACCTCGCAGTTAAATGCTAACTCTGGTATAACGTTATCAAAACATGTCGAGTAAGGTGTCATACGAATTGGAATACTACCCCCTCGCCAATTCTGGCGACGGGGGTAGCATTCCACCCTTCTAGAGGGATACGACATGTATGTAATTGTGAACCCCGGTTAAAGTTAACTCGAGCCTTGGCATCACAAAATGGATGCTGCCACCACAGACACAAGTCTGACCTCCTGCTGCTGGGAGTCCTTCCAGCGAGGGAGGCTTGGACAAAGGGTTTCCTGCTTTGGGAGGTGCTAGCACCACCCCAGACAGGATTTTGTGTATTGGGTAGGACTGGCCTGAAAGGAATGAGACATGCCTGGGGCACACAAGGTGTCCTGTGCATACACCGGTTCAAACCAGTTGCTGGGGCATCCCTGCCCCAGCTCTGGCGCGAAACCGGACAAAGGATAGGGGGTGTAACCACCCCCTTCCTGGTCCCACCTATAGGAGGGACCTAGTCGTAGTACAGCCCCCTTTAGCAGGATAAAGGTAGGAGCTGGTCCCATTCCAAATTAGATTATCCTGAACAACTTTTACAAGAAGAAACTCTGGACTTAGACGTTCTGCTCAACAGAAGACTGAAGAATCTCCCTTGTGGGCAAGGAGTGTCCACCCTGCAACTGCAGGCACCATCAAGCGTCCAGCGGCTTCACTTTGTCGTCTTCCCTTGAGGATCCAGACTTCAGAGCCCAAAGAGACCCGGATTCCCAGACCTCTCAGACCTCAACTCACATCTGCAGCACAGCGGAGATCCGTGGGTGCGACGAGACACGTGGGACCGGCCATCTTGGAGAAACTGCACTTCGCTTCCAGCACGACTCCCGAGGTAAACTCGACCAAGTGCTTTGGGGATTGAGAAGCCCCAGCCCCGAGCAGCTCCTGCACCGAAGATCAGCCCTCCAGCTTCCACGAGATCTGCGTGGGGCCCTTCTGCCTGTTTGCTGCTCGACGCGTTGTCTGGTCACTTGCCGGCTGGCTAGTGACCTCCTAGACGACAAACTTTGAAAACTACACTGCTGGTCTGGTCGCTCCAGACTGGCCCTTGCTTCCTCCCAAAAGAGGAGCACCCCGGACTCTCCTAGTCCGCACCAGACGCCTTTTCCACTCACCGCGTGGGTTGCCTTTGCCAAGGCCTGTTGATGCCGAATCCGGAACAGACACCGCCGACAGCGAGAGCCTGCGTGGGACAGCTCGTGCCTCCATCCTGGTCGTCGAAGACACCAGCTGGTCCACGTGGCTGCAGAGTCAAGCGTCCACTCTTCACCTGATCGCGACGACGACATCTGGTTCCTTCCTGGTTCCACTCCAGTCTCTGGCTAGTGACTTTGAACATTGTCCCCTCTGCTTTCAGGTCTTCAGCATTCCTGATCCACCCTTGGTTCACACCGGACATCTTCCTCCTGGTCGCCTGCAGCATCTTTTCTTCCAGGCTCCAT
Organism: Lissotriton helveticus; assembly: GCF_964261635.1. Taxonomy (NCBI): domain Eukaryota; kingdom Metazoa; phylum Chordata; class Amphibia; order Caudata; family Salamandridae; genus Lissotriton; species Lissotriton helveticus. The sequence goes on along the minus strand of NC_136063.1, from coordinate 780,949,424 downwards.
AGACTTCAACGCAGAAACCCGACACGACTTCGCACCTATGCACCCGCAGCCCGTGGGTGAGGTAACGAGCATTTCGGTGCTCAAGGGTAGATTGACTCTCCTAGTGTCCTGATTCACAGTCGTTTTAGTCCTAACTAGTCAGGATTGTCCATACTCACCTTTTTCTTGAACTGTACTGTCCATAGACGTTGTTACGCATCTCGCGTGCGAGTTCACACTCTGCACACGCGTTCCGTGGGCCTCCTATTACTTACCTAAAGTTAGGGTAGCGTAGTCCCTGCGATCCTACAGCCCCTGGACAGCTCCATTCCTTCTATCGATTTCCTTATACCATTTACTTAGTATATGGTTGGCCGTGCCCCTAGGGCACCATTGTAATTGTGTGCAACTTATCGTATTTTTCCTAAGAGATTGTCATGTGCTTAGCCCTCTGATCTCATAAAGAGTTCAGAGGTGTTTGTTATTAATAAATATATTGTTTATTTTCATAACCTGTGTGGTGTCCTTTCATCTGGTATTCAAGGGGTTATATTGTGGTAAAACAGCTGGCTTCACATGCCAAAAGAGTTTAGCCTAAGACTGCTTTGTCCATGCTACCATTAGGATAGCTGGTCTATAAGGTTGACTTACAACCAATCACCATAAGGGTTGTTTGGCCTGATACAAGGTGATCACTCGAACTAGTGAGCATCATATATCAGGCCAACTTCTCACAGGAGGAGACTTCAATTTGACGATGGACGGCCTACTCGACCAGTCCCCGCCCAGACGTGACCCGACACACAGCTCACAACTCAGGGATTTTACTAATGCTTTAGGGGTGGTGGACATACGGCGATGGTCGCACCCCCACAACACACACTTTACGTTTCAATCAGGTGTACATGACAGTCAATCACGGATGGACCATCTGTTCAATGATGCCCAAGACATACATGATTTTACGGACTCTGCTTGCTTGGAGCGAGGAATTTCGGATCACTCCCCTGTTCTGACTGTCGTCGGTGCTCAACGCGCTAGACAGCCTGGCCCAATCATGATAGAATCGAACAGGTAGTAGGCGGTGCACTGCGATGGTTGAATGGGTTCAAAATTCAGTTGAACGATGTAGTGGGTGCACTAGTGGGTAGTGTCTCCGACTGAAACACTACTGAAAATGACGAAGTTGTGTATGCATAGGCATATGCAAATACATCCCCACTATGGCACTCCAATTGGACAGAGAATGTCTTTCAATGGTTGATCATTCAAAATTTGAAAATTTTATTGAAACATATTTTTTTCACAAGGTCGATATTTCATTCATATCAATCTAATGTTATTGATTATTTTCAGAATGAGGAACATTCAAGGTGAATAGCTCCACTCCGATGCATTTCGGGCGGTGCCCTTTCTCAAGGAGTGCTAGGAAGAAGACAAAGTGGTGTAAGAATAGAAGGGTGAGGGGCGCTGTGGTGAGCTAAATGATTTAAAGTGCCTATCAATGAGTGAGGACATTTAAACTTAGTTTAATGACAGGGGGGCGAGTGATAGGAGGTGCCAGCTAGTGACTCAAACGGAGTGTGAATTAACGATATCAGGGCGTGACTGACGGGGATTATAACATGACAGACTAACAAGCGGTAAATGACTTACTTGAGATTCGATGTAACGCGAAGCGTTACTGACAGGTACTGGAACGGGTGATAGACGCTGAGCGCGGGAGGTTCAGGTTTAAGGGAATTAACCTGAGAGCGTGAAGTAGAAAGAAGACTGGAAGGCGGAACGAGATAGGCAGGAAAACGGACTACGGATAGAAGGGGGTTATGGCGCCATCTTGGAGTGGGGAAAATGTAAAGGGGACGGATAAAGATCTGGTACAGGATGTGTGATAAAAGTGGTACATGATGAAGTTAAATGAAACTAGGGCAATAAAAAGACAATATAACGCAATCTGACACATTACAAGTAACAGCTATATTCGAAGCGATCATTGAGGCCAAAAGGCTTCTGGGTCTGTAGGCGGAACATCCATTCGAGTTCTCTTTTTAATAGGAGTTTGTTGTTGTCAGTTCCTTCTTTTTTATTGACAATTTCAAGAATGATAAATTGCAATTGGGCAATAGTGTGACGGGCTTCCAGAAAATGCATGGCTATGTTGGATTTAGTGTTTTTGAGTCGAATGTTTGATTTGTGTTCATTCAAACGTGTCTTGATTTTTCTTTCTGTTTTGCCAACATACAATTTGCCGGACGGACATTTCAGGGCATATATTAAGTTACAAGAGTCACATGTCCCATTTACTTGTAGTTTGATGGCGTTGCCTTTCATGGGGTGACGGATGATATTGCCTTTAATGACACAGTTACAATGGCTGCAGTTGAGGCAAGGCTGGGTACCTTTGTAGTTTTGAGCTATACCGGTTGGTTTGGATAATATCTCTTTAATGTTCTTACTTCTTGTATGTGCAAACAAAGGTAAAGGTTTAAACATGTCACCAAAGTCTGGTTCAACTTGGAGAATAGGCCAGTGTTTAAGAATGATTCTTTTGTAGATGTTGCTGACTGTTGAGTACTTTGATACCAAAACCATTCGTTGTTGTTCCTTAATGGGTTGTTTAGTGAGAGCCTCTTGTTGTGATATTTGTGCCACACAAATTTGTGCCTCAGATAAAACTTGTGTGGGATATCCTCGGTCCAAGAATCGATTATGCATTTCTTGCATGCGTGTTTTCATGGTGTCTTCATCGGACACTATACGTTTGACACGTAGTAATTGAGAGAAAGGCAAGTGTTTTTTCAGGGACTCTTGATGATAGCTCTGATAATGCAATGTGTTATTCCGATCAGTGCTTTTTCTGTGAAGGTCCGTGATGATGCCAGTTGAGGAGATTTTGATATTGACATCCAAGAATGTTATTTCAGAATTGCTAATCTGCCAAGTTAGCTTAATGCGTTCATCCTTTGAATTGAGGTGATGGAGAGATTGTTCAAGAGATTCTTTGGAGTCCGTCCAGACGAAAAATAAATCGTCGATGTATCTGACATAAAGTTTAGTTTTTTCTTGAAAATTGATGTCGCCGTAGATGTGTGTTTTCTCAAAGTTTTCCATATATATATTAGCATGTGTGGGGGCAGCACAATTTCCCATCGCCATTCCCGATAGCTGTAGAAACCATTCGTTGTGGACTTGAAAATAGCTGTGATATAACGTGTATACCATTAATTCCATCAGAAAAGATTGCATGGGATTCTCAATGTTGCTGTGTAGTAAAGCTTGCTCAATGGCTTCAATGCCGCCCTCATGCGGAATAGATGTATATAGAGAGCTGACGTCAGCTGTGCACAGTATGTATGGATTGTTGTCATCTGTTTGAATAGTAGCCAACTTAAGTAAGAATTCAGTTGTGTCCTTGATGTAGCTGGTAGCCTTCGTAACAATTGGTTGCAAATAACGATCTATAAATTTGCCTGTTGACTCATGGATCGAACCCTTGGTGGATACTATCGGACGAAATGGGGGATTTTTGAGATCCTTATGTATTTTAGGGCTCATGTGTATAGTAGGGCTCCTCGGGTGTTCAACCAGCAAAAAGTTCTTAGTGCGCTCTTGGATAATGTCATTTTGAAAAGCTCGCATGACGATGTCTTTGAGAATGTTCTGGAACTCTCTGGTGGGATTGTTTTCTAGTCGCATGTACAGAGAAGTATCTTGTATATGTTCTTGAAGTCGTTGTGTGTGTATAGAGAAGTGTTCAGAATGACTAAGGCTCCTCCCTTGTCAGCTTTAATGCATTTTATATCTGTTTTGTTGGCTAAGGATGTCTCGATCCTTGGTGGTAAGATTCTGATTTCTAGTGCTCCTATTGAAGTTGATTTTGGCCACGTCGTTGTGAACCAGTTTTTCAAATAAATCAATGGATTTGTGACTACTAGGAGCCTGGTATGAGCTTGAAGGCCGGAGACCTTTAAGTTGGTCAGGTTTTTCACCTGAGGTTGGAGGCAAGATGTTCTCGAAAAAGTGGCGCAATCTCAGTTTTCTGACGAATTTAAAGGTGCTCACTTTGAGTTCCAGTTGGTTAGTATGTGCTGTGGGAACGAAGGATGTACCTCTTTCAAGTAAATTCATTTGATGTGGAGTGATGGTGGTACTAGAGATGTTAATTACTAAATGTTCTTTTTTGGTTTCGGATCCTTGGTGATCGCTTTGCTCCGTGTGGTAGGGGCGGTTGATTCTTTTTCTTTTGTTTTTACTCCTCCTGAGTCTTCGACGTTCTCCGTGTCTGACTCTAAAAAATGAACCGCAGAAGTTTGGATGTGTGAGGTGGTGGAAGTACTTGCTTGTTCTTGAGGTGATCTAGAAGTAATGTTTTTGCGAGGTAAACGAGTTGAGGTGTCGCTGCCGGAAGATGATGTATCGGTCTGCATGTTAGTTGGCCGATTGAGTCGTCGTTGGGCGTAGATGTCCGCCCAAGAATAGACTTCGTCGAGCTTGTAATCAAGCGTGTCCCTGCGGAATTTTCTAATTTTTCGCTCATTAATTTCTCTCTGATGTTTATCGAGGGTGATCTTCAAGTCTTCCAATGTATTAGTTAGTTCTTCTGGGGTCAACATTTCTTTAAGTTCTTTGTCAATGTCTTTGATTTCGTTTTCAAGTTCTTTCAAAATGCCGGAGAGTTCTTCAACTATTAGGAGAATGAGGTCCAAACTGCATTTATTTAGTATTCCATCCCATTTATCTTTAAAAGTTTTAGAATTTTTGCACAGGGAAGGTTTCAAAGCGATCCTTAAACCGCGAGGGATTCTGAGTGCCCGGTGGTATTTAAGTAATGTGCTCGCGTGGAGCTTTTGATTGATGTGTCTTTTAGAAAGATATAGTAGTTGTCGTATGCATTGCTCTTTATTGCGGGAAGTTGAAGCTGGGGTGATGTCTTCTTCAATTAAGGCATAAATGCGTTGACGTTCCTCATCGTCATACGCAAGGGTGTGTGCTCGGGCTTCAGTGCTTCGGCTAATTTCTTCGTACTGCATTGTGATGCGTGCAAACCACCTAAGGGCGGATCAAGGAATAATCGAACAGGTAGTAGGCGGTGCACTGCGATGGTTGAATGGGTTCAAAATTCAGTTGAACGATGTAGTGGCAGATTAGCAATTCTGAAATAACATTCTTGGATGTCCATATCAAAATCTCCTCAACTGGCATCATCACGGACCTTCACAGAAAAAGCACTGATCGGAATAACACATTGCATTATCAGAGCTATCATCAAGAGTCCCTGAAAAAGCACTTGCCTTTCTCTCAATTACTACGTGTCAAACGTATAGTGTCCGATGAAGACACCATGAAAACACGCATGCAAGAAATGCATAATCGATTCTTGGACAGAGGATATCCCACACAAGTTTTATCTGAGGCACAAATTCGTGTGGCACAAATATCACGACAAGAGGCTCTCACTAAACAACCCATTAAGGAACAACAACGAATGGTTTTGGTATCAAAGTACTCAACAGTCAGCAACATCTACAAAAGAATCATTCTTAAACACTGGCCTATTCTCCAAGTTGATCCAGACTTTGGTGACATGTTTAAACCTTTACCTTTGTTTGCACATACAAGAAGTAAGAACATTAAAGAGATATTATCCAAACCAACCGGTATAGCTCAAAACTACAAAGGTACCCAGCCTTGCCTCAACTGCAGCCATTGTAACTGTGTCATTAAAGGCAATATCATCCGTCACCCCATGAAAGGCAACGCCATCAAACTACAAGTAAATGGGACATGTGACTCTTGTAACTTAATATATGCCCTGAAATGTCCGTGCGGCAAATTGTATGTTGGCAAAACAGAAAGAAAAATCAAGACACGTTTGAATGAACACAAATCAAACATTCGACTCAAAAACACTAAATCCAACATAGCCATGCATTTTCTGGAAGCCCGTCACACTATTGCCCAATTGCAATTTATCATTCTTGAAATTGTCAATAAAAAAGAAGGAACTGACAACAACAAACTCCTATTAAAAAGAGAACTCGAATGGATGTTCCGCCTACAGACCCAGAAGCCTTTTGGCCTCAATGATCGCTTCGAATATAGCTGTTACTTGTAATGTGTCAGATTGCGTTATATTGTCTTTTTATTGCCCTAGTTTCATTTAACTTCATCATGTACCACTTTTATCACACATCCTGTACCAGATCTTTATCCGTCCCCTTTACATTTTCCCCACTCCAAGATGGCGCCATAACCCCCTTCTATCCTTAGTCTGTTTTCCTGCCTATCTCGTTCCGCCTTCCAGTCTTCTTTCTACTTCACGCTCTCAGGTTAATTCCCTTAAACCTGAACCTCCCGCGCTCAGCGTCTATCACCCGTTCCAGTACCTGTCAGTAACGCTTCGCGTTACATCGAATCTCAAGTAAGTCATTTACCGCTTGTTAGTCTGTCATGTTATAATCCCCGTCAGTCACGCCCTGATATCGTTAATTCACACTCCGTTTGAGTCACTAGCTGTATCACTCGCCCCCCCGTCATTAAACTAAGTTTAAATGTCCTCACTTATTGATAGGCACTTTAAATCATTTAGCTCACCACAGCGCCCCTCACCCTTCTATTCTTACACCACTTTGTCTTCTTCCTAGCACTCCTTGAGAAAGGGCACCGCCCGAAATGCATCGGAGTGGAGTTATTCACCTTGAATGTTCCTCATTCTGAAAATAATCAATAACATTAGATTGATATGAACGAAATATCGACCTTGTGAAAAAAATATGTTGTTTCAATAAAATTTTCAAATTTTGAATGATCAACCATTGAAAGACATTCTCTGTCCAATTGGAGTGCCATAGTGGGGATGTATTTGCATATGCCTATGCATACACAACTTCGCCAATCATGATAGAGCCATGGGCACTAAAGATCCCACATATTAGAGAAAACCTGCGACAAGACACAGATTATTATTTTAAAGAAAATATGGGATCAGTAAAGTGGGCAGTGACACTCTGGGGTGCATGCAGTGCGGTGATCAAGGGGAGGGCTTTATCTCTGATGGTGGGCCACAGAGCCAAGCGTAATCGGAGGGTGGTCGAACTAGAAACTGATATTTTGCACCTAGAGGGGGCCATTTCTCAGGGCCCTGATCATGACACTCAGCACCGTCTCCATATTAAAAGGCAGGACTATAGGCAACTGCTAATAGAACTTCTTGCCACTATAGAGGTAGCACATATCTCCCAGCAGGGTAGGGAGGCATTGGATGAAGACATATCTGTAAACGAGATCCAGAAGGCAATTCAGGATATTTGTGCCGGTGAAGCGATGGGTACTAACGGACTTCCTAGCTAACTTCTCAAACCCATGGCAATGAAGTTAGCACCCCACTTGCTTAATTTATAAAATGAAAGCTATGAATCTAGGGTTCTCCCGGCTGACAGTCGCGCGGCCACCATTGTGGTTATTCACAAACCTGGTAAACCAGTGGAAGATTGCACATCGTACCGGGCCATATCTCGGATTACGGTGGAAGCCAAAATTCTGGCCAAACTGTCGGCTAATCGATTGCTCCCTTATCGCAATTATCTGATTCATCCAGACCAGTCGGGATTAATGCCAGGTCGGAATACGGCACGCAATCTGCGTTGTGTACACAGTGCATTAGGGCGTATAGACACACTCAAGGAGGAAGAAATTTTGCTCGCGCTTGATGCCAAAATGGCATTTGACACTATTGCTTGGGAGTACCCGTTTGCTGTTTTGTCCCGCATGGGGTTCGGACCCAAACTGATCCGGTGGATCAGACTCATCTACACAACCCACGGCGTACATCTCGGTGAACAACCATCGCTCCATTTCTTTCCCCCTCTGTCGTGGCACAAGACAAGGATGCCCGCTGTCACCGCTTCAATTTGCCATGGTGCTGGAGCCACTAGCAGTTTGAAATAGGGGAGACCCGGGCATGAGAGGCATCAAATGGACGAGAGACCATGAAGAACGCATATCACACTATGCGGATGATATTTTGCGTTATCTTACCCCTCCAGCGTGCTTGTTACGCAGGGTGTTACACATTGTTCATATATTTGGGGCGCACTCAGGGTACCAGATAAACTGGTCTAAATCCCAGATGTATGTACTCTGGGGGGACCCCCCACAAAGTCCTCGAGGGTACAACATTCCAGTAGCGACCCAGCGTTTCCGATGTTTGGCCATTTTTATTACACCCGATGCCGCGCTATTTTTCGAACAAAATCTTCTGGGGCCTCTACAGCGGTTTAGATCAGTTGTAACACATTGGAGGGCACTGCCCCTTACTCTCCTGAGACGTGCGCCTCTATTCTAAATGCTCGCCCTATCACGCTTTCTCTATGCCAGACAAAATGCTCCCAATCCAATTCCTAATTCTTATTTTTTGCAGATTGATGCGACAGTGTGGGAATTGATGTGAGAGAACAGACCGCCCGAATTCCCATAAATAAGCTCACTATGGGATGGTACGATGGGGGTATAGGGTTGCCGGACATGCACCTCTATTATCAGGCTTCGCAATTGACAGCCATTAACAGATGGGTGTTTCGATCACACAACGACCCCAGTTTTCGCACCGACCATTGGCTAATGAGTAAGGGGGGGCTACAATAAGGCATTGTATACAAACTATCGAAAGCTACGTCTGCCTGGCCCCAGCACATACGGTGGAAGTGTGGGCATGGAGTCCAGCGAAGGCTGGGATGGCAGGGATGCCTCACGAATGCTACCCCCCTGTGGGAACCAGACATTTTAGGCCGCCTCAATACCTGTGCGGGGTTTGATAAATGGGACATGATCGAGATTTCTATGGTGGGGGACATGTAGGCGAAAGGTAAGAAGGCAACGTTCACGGACCTCCAAATTAAGTACCAATTAGCGCCGTCAGAGGCTATCCAATATCTCCAGATCAGCCATGCCATTGATTCAGCCCTCCCGAAGGATACCCCCCTTCCGGATTACTCACTGCTAGAAGAAAGGCTATTACTGGACCAATGGACCGTAAGGCTATTTCCCTCAAGTATAAGAAATTGATCAACAGCCGAACCGACCCAATACTGAAACTACGGTCGAGCTGGAAGGTTGACTTGGGGGAGTTGGCCGACGAAGACTGGAGAGAGGCACTGGCCTCTCCCCAAGAAGTGGCGATTCCGATGAGACTTCGGCTGGTCCAGTTCAAGATTCTCCACAGGGTATATTTTGATGCCACATTGTTATTCAGGTTGAGGCGAAGGCCTGATCCACTCTGCCTCCGGCACTGCAATCAGACTGGCACAATCATACACATCCTTTGGGACTGCTCCCACATACAACAATACTGGAAAGATATCACCCGACAACTGGTCAGCACTTGCGACATACCCATACAACCATCTCCCACACTATGTCTCCTTAATATATGGGAAGCAACTGACCTCTCACAGGTGGAGCAGTCGTGGGCCACAATGGGCTGAAGCATAGCATAACGAAATATCGACCAGAAGTGGGGGGATGGACACTACACCGCACTTACCTGACTGGGCAAAAGACATGGACTATGCCATGATTGCGGAAAAAAACAGTGTATAAAGGGAGAGGGTGCCCACAAAAACGGGATCATAAGTGGGATGCTGGAACAAATACAGGGGTGATATCTGCATATCTCCTACGGTGGAACTGAGGAGGGGGAGACAATCATTGTAGGGGGGGTGAGATGTTGATGCACCCGCGCCGGGTAGCCGAGGATAGTACGTAATTGCATGTGAACCTGTAGCTGGTCTTCTTGCTATTTTGACCCGAGCACACATTTACAACCATCATAATAATTGTAATGCCGCTAAAGATTGTAGTCCTCTGTGATCCAGATGGTCTGAAGGTTGTGATACAATGCTGAAATCTTGTGCAACTCTGCCAAAGATGTCTGTAATGCTGCAGTTTGTTCTTAATAAAAACTTAATAAAAAACATTTTTTTTTTTAAAAGAATCCCACTGGCTCAATAAATACTGAAACGCCCCTTTGTGTATTTCTTGTGCATCTCTCTGGGTATGCAAGAGTGAGTGAGCGATAAGGTTCTAAATCGGTTACCACGTTTCCTTAGAGAATCAGGGTTGGCATGTTCTGAGGTTGCCCAATCCATTGGTTACCTTCTAAGGTTTTGGGGTACTTATGGTGGCACTGTAAGGTAGCAGGACTAAAGGGCAACATATCTTGAGGGTGTGCACTAAATCAGTCTGTCACTATCCTAACGTTTATGTTGCCCAACAAATGCACAGTTTCTACTGAGGAAGTAGAAGACATACGATACTGGTATTGACCCACCCAAGTTTGTTTTCACTAATGTGCAGCCCGCTCCTCTCATAGGTTAATATTGGGAAGTCCTAAAATATCCTTTTTAAGTATAATTCCGGATTGCAGAGGAGTAGCTGCTTTATGTTTTATATCAGTGGACTGGTAATGACAAATCCTCTTCAGTGGTAAAGTTGGATCTGGTATTACTAATCTAGAAATGCCAATTTTAAAAAGCGTATATTTCTCTGCTCTTAGGTCTCGTGTGCCTTACAGCCTATCACCAGTACACGTCTGGAGTGGGGTGACAACTACATTTTGACATTCCCTCTAAATATGTCTCGAGTGCAGATCATTGTGTTTGTAGACTTTGCTGAAGCCGCATTGCCCAAAGGCAGTCCAGCAAAAACCTGGCATACTCTGTACGCATCAATGAAAGACAGGCGTCTGCCCTCCATGACTCCAATCACCGCATCATGTCGAGCAAGGGGAGACTTCAGCAATGCAGGTTCCGATCCTGAGGCCGATGGCACCGCTGCAATCCCCGGAGAAAGGTATTGTTCACTTTGGTGCTTACAAGGTACCTATCACTATTGCAGGCAGCCACGAACGTAACAAGTAGATCAGTCTCCCGCAAACCTGACATTGCATTTTATCTGTAATACCTTTGGAAGCATTGGTTTACACTGACCCGGGAAGAAAGTCTGTTCCCAATCCACAGTGTGGATTGCTGTCATTTCCCCAGCGTAACCATTAAGAACTTACGGAAAGGGCAAGGCTCTTTCAGCATTGTACATTCTTGAAGTATTCGTAACGCGAGATGCTTTAATTGGATTCTTTTTATCTTGTTTTAAAGAGTAAAAGAGATACTATTTTCCTACCTCATCGTGGAGTCTTTTTTGTGGTGTTCTCACTGTGTTACTGTATCAAAGTATGCACAGCTGCTTTACATATTGCTTCTTATGTTAAGCCTGACTGCTCTGTGCCACCCTACCAGAAGGTGAGCACCGGCTGATTTAAGTGTGTGACTGACTTATACGGACTAGAACTGCTGTCCCTACTTGGACAGGGTGCATACCTCTACCAACTAGAGACCCAATTTCTAACACGTTTTCGGCAAAATAGACCACATTCACTTCAATGATCCAGCTCGTTCTTAAAGAAAAAGAAGACTTTTAAACATTAGCTGAAAATAATGCTTTTTGTCACCTTTCGGCCGGTGAAGGCCGCACGATGCAGTGGAGTATCTCCCATATCATTTATTACGTTGACTTCAGCACCAGCCTGCCAAGACAAAAGAGGCACAACAATATAAGTTTAACTACTGATAGCATTCATTTCAATTATTAGAGCACATTTTCTTGCAGTAACCAGAGTTCGACTGTTGTGAACCTATCTCTATTTCAACTGTCTAATTTGGTTAGATCTCAAAATTATGGATCTGGCGCAACAGGGACATTGTGTCACAAATTTCTTCAGTCCTCACCTTCAGATTATAGAAACAAGGCTAGTAAAGTAAGTGTGCAATTGAGATATTTACAATTCACCATACTAATTATTTAAATCATCCCAAACTCATAAGAACATTTGGATAATGTAAGACAAACAACTGCCGTTGGCCTTGGGGAGGGCGGGGGGGGGAATCTTGATCCAATCACATACATAACTAGACCTACCCAATCTAATTAAACCGAACAACTATCAAACCACAACAGTGAATAAAGTTATTGATTAGGTGGGCAAATATTCACTCTTCACATTGGTTTGAGTATTGACTAACAAAAGGTTCACCCTTTGCATAAGTATACTCTCTCTCCTAATCAGCCATTATTTAAGCTGAAACATATCCTTTATATTTTCCTGAAATACATTACAAAAATTGAACTCTATTTAAAAGTAACAAAGTCTATGACAGTAGAGTGGTTTCATACGCTAGCCTATTCAAATGAATTGGTCTCCTATTGTGCTTCAGAGGCAAGAATCCTACAATTTTGTGTTTCCAGATACAAGTTTACCCATTTACTAAAACAATAAATTCCTTGGTTTTGCAGGCTCCTTTGCTCTGGGTTGATTGAGGAGAATTTAAATGTAATTATTCTGCAAGCATTTTAAGAAGCAGTGATTCTTTAACAGCCAAGCTGCTTTAGTTAATATTTCTGTATGAAGGTATTACCTTCCGGTTTAGGAAATTGCAATTTTTGCAAATTGTAAAAACTGGAGGGCAGTCACATTTTTTACTGGGCAGTATACTGTATGCCAACAAGATCTTTTCTGCAATAAATGTTAGGAACATGAAATCTGGGAAGGTTATTTGGACCATAATGTTTAATTGTCCTACTGTTAGTACTTGGTGAAGATTTAATGAAGGTGATAGAGGTTTTAATTTGTAAAACGTAGAACATTCACTTACAGGATTTATTTATTTCACATCTGTATACCCATCCGTACATGCCTGCAATAACCATAAGCTGCTATCCCAGAGCATGTGACAGAAGAGCTATACGTGCACAAGGCTACACTAGACACAGCGATATATCTGTTCAAGAATATCGAGAGAGAGTCAAACATATGGGGGATATACTTGCATATAGCGAGCTACACTGACTAGGGGGGTTTTGCTATATTGCAGCTGCATTTATATAGAGCATCATACTGGACATGGAGCTGAAGTACTTTTGCAGGCAGGTAGCAACTAGTCTGTACATCGTGCTCTGATGGACAGATGTGTATTTGTAGTGCATCCAATCTTATTTTTTTTTTTAATCTTTGGAGAAGGAAGAAGAAAGGCAATCACTACCAGATGTATTACTTCGCCCTTGCTGGGGTCCTAAGGCCATATGGCTGTATGCTGGTAGTTTTTACATTCCCCATAGTTCCTCAGTATTATTGGTTGACAGCTCAAAGGCAGCTGCCTTGTCCAGAGGTTTGTAGGGCAAATGGATTTTCCAGCTTTAGAGTGATATTTGTGACACTGGTGTCGCTGTAGCACATTCAGGTGAAGGATTTCCTGAAGTCCATAAAATGGCAGAGGAAGGCATTGAAGATAAGTGGGTAGTTGACTGAGCCCTGAAAGTTGTAAAAGTCAGCTGACAAAACGTGATGTGAAGCTCACTCAATGGGGAAAGTAGAAGGTGATCCGGTTTAAGTGGTCTCCTTGGATGGCACATTCCTCTAGCCTCTGCAGGAAGTAGTGATGATGGACTGTATCAAAGACAACAAATGGGTCCAGCAGCGAGAGTGCAGCAACTCAGTTTCTGTTCAGTTTTCTTGCTGAGGAGGGTTCATATTGGGGTGGTGGTAATTCTAGATACTAACATGCTCTTCGGCCTTGAGCAAGAGGGGTAGCTGACCTGCTTGCCTGGAACAGTTCTCTGTGCTGGGGGAAAGACCTGGTTGAAGAGGTTGTATGACGGAAACACGCATGCAGTTACCAAATGTGCCTTTACAATGAAAATATAAGTATTTCATAGGTAAGTGTAAAGCTATATTTAGGTTTTATTTTTATATATAAACACACACACACGTGTATATATATTAATATATGCACATTATATATAGCCTTATCTACCCCAACCCCTAAACCCTAAATATACTCTTACTACCCAATAACCCTATCCGCCCTATACCATAAAAACATCTTTGCCACCCAAATACCCTTACTCACACTAAACCCTGAAACTACCCCTACCACCCAAAAACCCTAATGCACCCTAAAATACCTTTACCACGCACATACCCTCACCCACCCTAGACACATCCTGGCCAGCCAAATACCCTTACCAAACCTATACTGTCAACATACCCTGGCCACCCAAATACCCTTACCCACTTTAAACCTCCAAAACACCCTTGCCACCCAAATACCCATACCAACCCAACACCCTGAAAATACCCTTACCCACCCTAAACTCTAAAAATACCCTTGCCACCCAAATACCTTTACATATCATAAACCCTAAAAATACCGTTGCCACCAAACATCTTTACCCACACCTAAACCCTACAAATACCCTTGCCACCAATCTTAACCCACACCTAACCCTAAAAATACCCTAGCCACCCAAATACCTTTGCCCATCCTAAACCCTAAAAACCCAAGCCACCCAATAGCCTCACCCACACCGAAACCCTAAAAAGGCCCTTACCCAATATATTTATCTATATAGATATTTGAAGCATTCTGATATTGTGGTATCCAACCTAAAAATTACATTTTCAAAAACACATTGTTTCAGCAGAACTATTGTGTCATATATAGTAGCTGGAACATTTTAATTTACCATTCACAATATTTTCAGATGTTTTTACGCGACTTTTGGCATTAATGTATTGGCTGAGTGTCATATCATGACAAGGCATATTATAAAATTTTACACCGTATTCAGATATCATTAATATCAACCTCAAGAACTGCAAGGTGACATATCTGATATGTTGTAGCGCCAAGAGTCAAATTCATGATTTATAAAGCTCTTACTCCCTGTGCATGAATGATTTAATAAATCCCTCAAATGTCAATTTTAATTAATCTTTCTGTACTTCTTACCAATATACATTTCTTCGAGCGCATTTATCCCCCAAAATGCTTGGTATCTGGCCTCATTATAAACTTGGATTCCAAGCGATGTAGTGCTTGCATCCTACCCCTCCTCTCTCATTTTTAGGGATATTGGCAACACGATAACACCTCATTTTCCATAAAGACATCAGCTACGTTTTGCTGTTGCGTAGCTGAAGTCATTATTCTTGACTGCTCCTACATATTTGTTTTTAAACCCTTTTTTATTAACAAATAACAAATATAAAAAACACAAATAAACCATAAACAAGCATCAGGTGATACATTAGATGCTCCTTCAATGGGTCTTTCACGGCAAATCAGAATCTTAAATCAATATTTAAACACTTGGATCATAGGGATTCCTGCGCTTCTCGCTGTGAACCTCGAACCGGTGACTCACAAATCTCTCCTCTGTGTTCATTCCACGCCCCCCAAATCTTACCCCACTTCTCTAGGCAACCCCTGGCTACATACACAGCTTTCTCCCTAAACATACACCAGTCCAGGTCTTCAGCCCACTTAGATACTCAGGGCAGCTGACCTGCCCCCCAAAGCTGAGCAATGTTTCATTTTGCCACCATATAGGCCAGTGTCACCCATTGCTTCCGATACTCATTCAGGTCCGTAGGCTCCCACACATTCAATAGGCATCTACGGGCCTCTGGTTGGACCTCCACACCTAGCACTTCTTTCAACTCGTCATGAATCTTCCTCCAGAACCTCTGTATCGCCACACAATGCCAAAGTATGTGTATGAAGGTGCCAGATTCCCCACACTCCCTTCTACAAGCCCCACTCTCCCCCCGCCCCATTCGCACCAACCTGGGTCCAGTTAGGAAGGTCCTATGTAGTATCTTCAATTGCACCAGCCGGAGCCGCATCTGAATCGCCACTACTTTTGGAGAGGAGACCGCCTCCACCCAGTCTTCATCGTCTAGTTCTAGGCCATCTGCACACCACTGTGCTCGAACCCGCCCCAATGGGCTCTCCACATTATTTACCAGCTTCCTGTACATGAGAGAGATAGTTTTCTCCGGGATGTGGCCGTCCAGCACACGGTCCTCAAGAGGCGAAGCCTCCGGAAGCACCGTGCCCCTGGGTATATGGGCAAGAAGAGAGTGCCTCACCTGCCTATAGCGAAAGTGTTCATTTACATGTAATCCATATTGCAGCTGAAGTGACTCGAATGTGTGTATTGTGTCCCCTTTCCAGACATCTCTTATCTGCGTGATTCCAATGAGGTCCCATTTATCGAACCCCCTGGATCTCCACAGACTTCCTAGCTTCTCCAAGTTCAACAGGGGCGTGGCCAACGTCAGCCAGCCCTCCCAACCCAGGCTCCTATTGGCCGCATGCCAAACCTGTACCGCATGTGCAGTCGGGCCACATAATGCGAACGTCCCTGGCTTAGCATATAGCGCTCTGTCCAGCATTCCACCCGGGGCTATCCCACGGTCCATGGCGTACCCGGGATCCCCAGGGGACCCGTAAATGATGTGGTTTACTGCGGCTAGTTGTGAGGCCCAGTAGTACTTTCTCATATCTGGGAGTCCGCCATCGTACCACGGTAACGTCAATTTAGCGAATGCTACACGGGGCCAGCCCTCCCACAAAAGCTGCCTCTGAAGCGACTCAATCTGCTTAAAATAGGAGACTTGCACAAGTTCCACTGAATTCTGTAGGGCATAGAGGAACCGGGGCAAAGCCATAATTTTAAAAAGGGCGGCTCTCCCGAGCATAGAAAGCGGGAGAGTCTTCCATCGCTCCACAAAGCTCTTACACCTATCCAGCGGGGAGGCTACGTTTTTTGCATAACTTAATTGCGAATCGAGCGTTATGTATATATCTAAATATTTAAAACCCACAGTCTCAATCTGGATTGGGCAATTCTGCGGAATCCCTGGCGGGCTCCTACATATTTTAAGCTGCAGTCACATTCAATGACAAACTACAAACGGAGATTCACATTAATTTGTTGGTTAATGGTAAACATTTTATACCTGAAAGCACAAAATGTTTTGGTATTCTTCCCAATTTTGCAGGACTTACACTTGCTGCATTTGACAAACCCTGTCCTTTCTGTTTCCAACCAGGATGGTTCCCTTTTATCACTAAAATGGCTCCTGACCAATCGGTCTTTAAGTGACAGTACTTCTCTATGTTATTTGGGGTCTCTAACCAATTGTATTACATAAATCAGATTCCAATGTTTATTGAATATTTTGATGATGTCTTTGCTTTTCATACAGTATGTTAGTATTATCTGATCATGTCATTCTTTTCAGTGGGGTCGACAGAGTTTCTGTGCTTGTTTTCAGCTTGGCTCTTTCTGCACCATGTTTGATGTATGACAGAATATCCTCTATTATGAAATCTTCGTTTTACCTTTTCAAACTGTTGTTCCATGTCCGAGTCATCACAAACAGTTTCTACTTGTCCTCAAATCTCTCCGCACAGGATGCTTTTCACTAGAGTCTTGTAATGAAAGCCTGTTCCGTGCAGTGTACTGCTTGTAGCTGTAGGTTTTCTACAGCCTTTCGTTTCTATGCGACTGTTTTGAATGCACACTTTATCAAGAAAATTAATTTCAGTGGCGCTGATGTTATATGTGAATTTGAGACTACATTCATTAATCTGCTGGAAGCAGGTGAGAAACTCATCTTTGGTTCCATTCCAAATTAGGAATAAGTAATCTACACTTCTCAGCCATACTACAATCTTGTCAAGATATAGATCATATTTTACGCTCCAATCAATTGCTCTTTCCCACCAGCCCATTTTCAAGCTAGCGTAGCTTTGCGAAAATGAAATTTCCAGAGCAGTGCTGCATATTTGGTTAAATAGCTAGGTTGATTGAAATAAATATATTGTTTGTGAGATAGATTGCCATCATCTCCAGTAGCATTCTGGAATGTTGTGTTCCTTTGATTTTTTTGTCTCAAAAATTATTCTACAGCTCATTTTAAATTGATGTGTATAATGAGACTACATCAATGGTGATCAGAAAGTAGTCTTGTTGCCATTCAGTATCAGCTAGGATTCCTAAAAATCGCCGGTATTCCTTAATATACAAGTTGTGCGTGATCACCACTGAGGCTATGTAGCTATCCATACACATGGAGATATTTTTGTAAAGTGAACACTACCCAGAAATGAGGGGTCTCCCATGTGGGTTTATCAGTGTTTTGTGAATTTTAGGTAGAAAGAAGATGGTTGGGATTATAGGGCCATCATTTTTGTAAAAACTAGTATCTGTCATCATTAAGTAAACATTCATTATGCCATTTCTTCAATTTAATGTCAGTTTATTTTATTGTTGGGGTTTACTTCCAATTCTTTTTTATAACTCTTGACATCTGATAACAGATGATAGGCTTCATTAGCCCAGTCTTGTTGGTCCATAATGATTATGTTTCCACCTTTATCCGCTGGCTTGTTCATTACGGAATTGTTTTGGCAAGATGTTCCAGAACCTTTCATTCTTGTACAGTAACATTTTCTTTTTATTGGTTTCTCTATTGTTCTTTAGTTTGCCCAGGCTCATTAGCACTATTTCATAAAATGTACTTATTTTATTGACTGGTGTAAGGACGGGGCAGCATTTTGATTTTGGTTTGAAGTCACTGAATTTATGTTCATTAGTATCAATGTAAAGAAGCTCCAAGCTTTCTGACTCAGTATAAGTGGAGTCCTTAAGTTGTACATGAGATAAAATCATTTTAGATCTGGTGTTAGATCTATTGTAAGGTGCAAGCCCCATTGTGTATTTTCAGATATTACTTACAAATTCGTACCTATCTATTTTGCTCTCAATTAGATCAAAGTGCTGTTCGGGACAGAATGATAATAAAAAATATCTTTATTTGGTGCATTTCTGAAGCGTAAGAGCTTAAACATAAAATCAGTATAAAACATACAGAATACGCACAACCACAGCTGCATAGCTCCAAGTTGATAGGCCCGTATGCTATAATCACAATTGAAGTGCCCATGCGCTTCAAATTAGCTAAACTTATTGCTCACTGTGAAGCATCACTCCTTCATAGCGCCCTTGCCAGCCTTCAATTCTTGGCACTTCTTTACCTTGCAAGACAACTGCAACCAGACTTTGAATGTCTCTAACAATATTCATCCCCAAGCCCCTCGACACTGCACCCAAGAGATATGGCCCCAACTCATGAAGCATCAGTTATCCTAAAAATCTCTCTAATAAAGCAAAACATTATTTCAAACACAGCCTACTTAAACAACATCCAGAAAAACTATTTGCAGATACCTACCACAGCGTGAACAACAATAAAACCGACTACGTTTTCTACATCAAACACCCTGCAAAGTGAAAAAACATCTTCCTTCATCTACAAGTTACTAAATTAATCAAAATCCCTTATGGAACTAAACTCTCCACTTTCCCCTCCCTAACCTTTAGAGGGGAAATCTCTATTTCTATTTTCAGGACAATGAACATACTTCTACAAGCTATAGACCATCACCTCACCATCTTTGACCGACACTTCCTATCACTTCTCACTTCATTAACACAAGATGTCCATGTGCCCCAAACTCCCCTCTCCTTTACCCCTTTCAGTCAATGCAGAACCGTCCTGCCTTCTTTCCCCCACTGATTCGCAATGCACCTCTGCTGCACCCTCTGACAATTTAAGCAACCTTGCTGCGCCCCTTGACAAGTGCCTCCGACAAGTATTCATTAGAATGACCTCAATTGTGCCCACTCTAGCCAGCAAACACACATTAAAAAACTCAATGATGCACACCCCGAGCCCGATGGCGCCAGTACCAACTCAAGATCGTCAGCCACTGAACCCTCTGCCGACTCAACCCTCTCTCCCCATGTAGACCCTACTCACTTCACACAAACAGTCCACATTTCTAGTCTCAATGACCCTGGCCCCTCCTACAGCATAGTTCACTCACCTTCCTCAACACGAGACCTGCCGCTTATCCCCCACTTTCAGAGTTGGAAACCTCACTGACGCCCTTACCCAGCTTCCGAACCTAATAGAACAAAAACTGGATTCTGTAGCCAATGACATCTCGCATCTAAAAAAGGAGCTCGAGGAAGGCAAGTTTTCCCACTCTCACACCCCAGGTATTTATATGTTGTCTGCCCCTACTGGTTCTCCAACTGTCAGCCAACACACTCACTGGCACTCTTTTCCCTGGAGTTGTTTGTTCTATAGACCCCACTGAGCTCTAAGCTCTATATTCACTCTGGAAGATGATGCTATCAACGAATCTTACATCGCAATAAACTAGAAAAAGGTCCACAATCCTCCTTCCACAATCCCAGTAATCATGGGCACAAATAGAATCCCTCGAATGATCTCCTTGACCAGACCTCCGGCTCAAAACATCACTATTCAGACACTACATATCACAAACAATAGTCCTAGCCCTCTAACATGCATGCTCCTCAACTGTAGACCAACAGTTAAACACACCACAGATATCACCAAAGCTATACTTTGAAGAAATAGATATCGCATTCCTCACCAAAATCTGGCTTAATGATCACTTGACCCCCATACTAGACCTGCTCACACCATCTGGCTACACCATAATTAGACAGGACAGACCAAGGAGAACAGGTGTCGGAGTAGCAATCATCCACAAAGTAGGAATCTATCTTTCCATCTTAAAGACCTCAACATACTCTACTTTTGAATACCTCTGTGTAGAACTTACAGCCAAAGGCTCTTCTCCAATCAAACTTCACAACATCTACCACCCAAATGGTGATAGCACCCTCTTCTCAGAAAAAATAACTGACCTAGTAACACAATTCTCCCCAACTGATTCGAATGACGTGTTCTTGGGTTACTTCGCTATTCCCTCGAACAACTCAGATGACACCACAGTCTGTAACCTTGCAAACCTTCTTGAAATAAACGACCTAAAACAACTCTGCAACAAACCAACCCATATTAAAGGTTCAACTCTAGATGCGATTATCACCAAAAATGAGCTTGTCTCACTTCGATCCATTTCACCCATTGACTGGTCAGACCACCATCTCATACTGTTTAATATCGAAACCCACCACAGATCCCACCCAGCCACAACATACATACCTACAAACTGGGCAAGGAACATCAAACAAATCTCATTAACATAATTGGAATCCAGGGTCCATACCAACATACAGCATCAACCGCTCACTCACACCGTTGATGACCTCACCGCCCACTATAAAACAGTGAAGACTGATGTTCTTGACCAAGTGGCACTGCTCAAACTAAAACAAATGAGAACAATCTAATCTAAATCCTGGTTCAACTCCGATCTTAACAACAAGAGTAGACAACTTAGACAGTCAGAAAGGATATGGAGACAGAACCCCTCGACAGTGCACCCTTTATTCCTAAGAACTGCTTGGCTTTCCTATAAGAAGCAAATCTTTAGAGAAAAAGACACTTTTTTTGCAACCAACTTGACTGTGCTAAGAACAGACGTTGGAACTCTTCAAAATCATTAAACAACAAACTACCCTCACTTCCCCAAACGAAAAAACAGCCACCAATGAACGCTGTGAAGAAACTGCCAGCTTCTTCACTGATAAAGTCACAAAAATCGAGCAATCCCTCATCCAAGTCACAAATATGAAATCCCTACCAAACCTCCCCTCTGACTCACATGCCTTCACTGGAGCACCCCCTGCAAATTTAACTAATGACGAAGGGCCCCCAAAAAAACCTAATGTCAACTATGATCTCACTCAACTAAAAAACGACGCTAATTGTTCCGACTTCAAACCCATGACAGAAAATAAAGTCTTCAATATAACTGGGAACTTGAAGCCCACTTCCCACACTACTGATCCCCTCCAATCCACAATAGTACAAAACATCAACCATATCATTGCTCCATTCTGGACAAAAATCTTCAACACATCTCTCTCCTCAGGCTGTGTACCAGACTCCCTCTAACAACGCCACATCACATATCACATCCCATACTCAAAAAAACAGAGGCTGACCCTAATGACCTCAATGACCACAGATCTATAACCAATCTCCCGTTCCTAGCCAAAACAATAAAGAAGTGCATCCTACAACAACTAAACCAATTTATAGACAAATCCAACTATCTCCATGACACCTGTCAATCAAGATTCAGGAAAGGCTGTAGCACAGAAACTGCTATGCTCAATATCTCGAATGACATCCACAGATCCTTCGATGTAGGTGACATATGCCTACTTATCCTACTTAACTTATCTGCGACTTTTGGTACTTTAATCACCCAGCATTACACAAGACACTCAAGAACCTCAAGAACCTCACTGTTATCAATGGCACAGTCCTAAAATGCTTCACATCTTTCCTGCAAAACCGCTCACAACAAATTAAAATCAACAACTTTCTCTTGAAAACAAACACTAGTTACTCACGGTGTACCCCAAGGCTCAATTCTCTCCTCATCCCATTTCAATCTCTTCATGGCACCCCTTTCTGTTATCCTGTACCAAGCAGGGGTCAAATATCATCTATATGCTGATGACACTCAACTCTACTACAAAATCAAATCACCCAGTGAAATCCTACAGATAAACGCCACCCTAATCAAGATACAAACTTGGCTTAAAACCAACCACTTAAAGCTGAACCCCAACAAAAGTGAACTACTACTTTTCCCCCCTAAAAATAACCCTTTTCCAATCCAAGACTGGCTCAAGAACTTGGATGCCCTAAATTGTTCTCTCACATTGTACAACTCCGTAAAGTCCTTAGGCATCACCCTGGAAAAAAAACAGGTCAATGAAAGACCACATCAAAAGCTCAGCCAAAGAAGTGCTAACACCTAAAAAAACATCAAACCATTCATTCCCCCCAATGATTTTAAGATGATAGTGCAATCTCTAGTCCTCTTGAAACTGGATTATGGGAATGCCATCTTCACAGCACTCAGACTATTTGCCTTGCTCCTGAAGAACAGTTCTCAGCACAGCGGCCCAAGCCCCTAACAGGTTTTTTATGGTTTAAGCACATCAACTGGCCCTCAAGACCCTCAATTGGCTTCCCATCGAAGGAAGATGTTTTTACAAGACTGCTTGCATCACCAACCAAGCCCTTCATACACAACCCCAACTATCTAGATAACAGACTTTCGAAAGCAGGAAGAGCCAGAACTCTGAAAATCTCCAACTCACTTCTTCTCATACCTCCCAAACTGTAAAAGAAATCTTTCTCTATTTCGTCAAGAAGGGACCAACCTAGTAGACAAAGTACTGGGTATGTTTTCACGGAGCACGCAAGTTGGACACCACTTCCTGTTTGTTGTGTTTTTCTAGTCTAACTCTTCGATTGTTATTGCTTGCTCTTGTTTATTCCATCACATGTTACTCCTGAAGGTTTAGAGCGGGCTTTTCGTATTTTGAGGGGTTGTGATTGGGTGGGCGACAGACCTCCTTCACCCGAAAATCTCATTCGCTGTCTGTTGGCTGGAGATGGGTCCGCAGGGGAGAGGGAGGTGGGGAGAGGGAGGTGGGAAGGGGGGAGATTTAAATTGTTTCCGGGAAGGGGAGTGGGGGGATGGATTGGGTGGGAGTTAGCAGGGAGTTGCAGTTAAGTTTTTAAGGCATGTCACTGAAGAGAACAGTCAGCCGACACCTGCTATTCTACAAGTGCTTTAGGAATGAGGTCCCCTACAGTGATGGGTAGCCCCCAGACGGTCGCACATGTCAGTAGCCGTGTCAAGATCCCAACATGGAACGTGAACGGCCTGGGTAACAAGATAAAGAGGGGTTGGTCATGTCCTACGTGAAGAGGGTAGATCCAGATATAGTCCTGCTGCAGGAGACCCGGGTACACGATGTGGGTTCCTGGAAAGAGGGTCATTTAAGGTTCTGGCACATGCTGGGTATATGTCAGGCTTCAGAGGGGTTGCGATCCTGATTAAGAAATCCCCTCCCTTTGTAGCAACGCAGACTTGGACAGACCCTCAGGGGACGTATGTGGGATTAACGGGTACGTGGGGACGCCAGAAGAACACTATCATTTCCATATACGCACCACCCAAACTACAAGATAGAACCCTGAATGGTATGGCTGATATCCTACTGAACATACCAGACACACTACACGTGGTGGGTGGGGACTTCAATGAGGTCATAGCCTCTGCATTAGACAGGTCTAGGGACCGGTCTCATGACCAAGTTGTGACCCTGCTGGAAAGGACGATCGACACACTTTGACTGGCGGATGTCTGGCGGTGGCTACACCGGACGTCAAAACGTATTCATATTTCTCGGGTGCCCAAAGGGTATACTCCAGGCCGGATTATGTCTTCCTTCCCTGTCATGCCCTTAGCGTTATGGATGTGGCAGAGTATCATGCGCGGGGAATTTCGGACCGCTCGCCTCTTCTGGTGACAATTGGGAGGAGACGCGAGGCTGGGGGCAGAGGATGGGATCTTCAGAACAAGGATCTGTTACGGGGACTTAGGGCTGTTGCAAAGGTATATTTCGCCGAAAATGTAGGATCGGTCCAATCGGGGGTGATTTTATGGAAGCTTTTAAGGCGGTCCTGCGCGATAGAGCGCAGAACAGGATAACAGGATAACATGGGGAAAAAGGAAAACACAGACTGAACTGCAAGCTTTAGAGACTCGTATCCTGGAGCTGGAGCGACGATAGGTGGTTGACCGCAACGCGCAGACTCTTAGGGTTTTACTGGATACACAGCAACAGTATAGGGCTCTAGTGACGGGGGAAGCTAAAGTTCAAGCGCAGGCTACTCTCCACAGACTCTACGACATAGGGGATAAGTCTGGGAAGCTCCTGGCGTGTCTGAGCCGCAGAGAGCAAGATGCGCGTTGGGTGGAACAAGTGATGGATAGACAGGGACGACTTAGGAGGACGGATGCCCAAATAGTTCAAGCATTCGCCGAATATTACGACATTTTTACAAGGCCAGGGACCTGGGAACGACAGCAGATATAACGCTGTACCTAGACAGCATTGAAACCCCAGTTTTGACTGAGGAGGATCAGATAAGCCTGGAAAGGGAGATAACGAGCACGGAGCTCAGAGAGGCCTTAGCTAGGCTGCGTCCGGGGAAATCCCCAGGTCCAAACGGATTCCCTGCGGAATTCTTTAAAAAAACGGCAGATTTACTCAGTGGCCACCTACTGGCCCTGTTTGCTGGGGCGGTCCATGAGGGCATTCTACCGCAGGACCTTCGTATGGCCACCATTACTCCCATCCACAAGCAGGGGAAACCCCCTGAGGACTGCGCATTCTATCGCCCCATCTCACTCCTGAACGTGGAAGTTAAACTCCTGGCGACGATTTTGGCGCTTCGGCTAAGACGGGTGATCCCGGATCTGGTCCACTTGGACCAGACAGGCTTCCTGCCGGACAGGGCCACTAGGCTAAATTTTAGGAGGACCCATAACTGGCTGATGGAGGTACGTGGCAGACAGGAGCCCCACATGTTCCTGCCTCTGGACGCGGAAAAAACATATGACGCAGTACGAAGGCCCTTCCTGGAGAGAGTATTGATCAAGTTTGGGTTTGGTCCGAAAGCTCAGGAAATGGGTGAACCGTCTATATGCAGACCCGAGAGCTAGAGTGAGGGTCAATGGGGTGCAGTCTGCGGACTTCCCTATAAGGAGGGGGACCCAGCAGGGGTGCCCCCTCTCTCCCCTTTTGTTCGCCTTTACCATAGAGATAGTGGCATGTAAAATAAGACAGGAAGAAGGAATAAGAGTGTTTAAAATCAAGCAGGCGGATACATCAGAGGAAAAGATTTCGCTATACGCGGATGACATCCTCCAGTATGTTACCCACCCAACCGCTTCGATTCCACTGCTATTTACCCTACTGGGCCGATATGGCTCCTATTCAGGGTACACAATAAACTGGCACAAGTCAATTTTGTATAGCCCTAGAGAGGGGGAAGTTTGGCCCCATTTACCCGGCGCTCTTCGGGTCACAGATGAAGGGTTTACATATCTGGGGATATACGTGACAAAGGATAAAACGATCTAGCAGAGAAACATTCAGCGAGTACTCACAAATTTCGTTAATGACGCAGCTAGATGGAAGACACTCCCCCTCACGATTTTAGGCTGTGCTGCAATGTTCAAAATGATAACGCTACCGCGGTTTCTTTATGCCTTACAGAATGAATATTTCCCCCCTCCCCCGACAGATTTTTTAAAGATATAAACGCCGAACTCCGGTCTTTGCTTTGGCTGGGGAAGCAATCCAAGATAGCCATAGAGACATTGCAGAGGAATCAGTACCAAATATTGAAGCGTACTATTGGGCAGAACACTCATCACCCCACGTATAGACTGGAGAGAGGAACGATGGCGCAACGCACCTGCTTGCATTACATCTACGCAGTGGCGTAACTAAACTTGAGGGGGCCCCCCTGCAAAGTTCACAAAGGGGGCCCCCACGCTCCAGACCAGTCACGGACCACCAGTGAGCAGTGCTGGAGGGGCCCCCTGAAACTCGCGCCCACCCTGCAGGTTTATTGTTATGCCACTGATTGATCTATAAATTTGTGTTTTTCATACCAGACATAAGATATCTTACATTTGTGACTTCCAAGAGGTCTGGTTTGTGAACTGAAAGTTAAGATTTATTTTTTATCAATGCATTTGTAATGAAAATGGAAGCCGAAACAAAAATATTCATAGAATCGAGAATTACTGAATTTTCAGAATTCTGGAAAATCTGTCTGTTGGTGAAGGTTGAACTTAACTAAAAATTGAGAAAATAAGTTTCCAAGTGGATGATTCAGGAAGAGGCTACTATAAATGTTTGAAACACTCACACAATCAGAACAATATGAAAAATTATAAATATTTGTAAGAACCTTTGCTACCTAAAACGTGCATGTTATTTTGATGGAAGATGGATGGAAAAAAAGGGCTGTAGTCTGGAATATAGCAGAAGAGATATTGAGTGATCACAATATCACCACTAAAATATTGAAAACCAAGATATCCAAGAGGTAGGGGCACAAAGGTATAGATATACTATCATTAAATTCACACGTACGTACCTTGACTCCATATCTTCAAGGTACGTAGATGTGGAGTTAGGTATAGAAAATCTATACATACTTAAATGTTGATATTTGGCCATGATATTATGATCCCCCACTATTCCTTCCATGATTTTCTGTACCCACACCTGAAAAAGACAGATGCTGCAAATGTAGTAAAAATCTGTGCCAAAAGTAGGTGTTAGCTGTCTTAACCTTTCGTTTGTTCTTGTAAAGGAAAATAGAAAAGGCCAACTTGACTTCAGGGAGGACTTCAAGTGTAATGGAACTGCCAAGAATAGAAAGGAGTAGTGTTTTTTGTGCTCGGCCTCGTATATCAGCAGGAGTTGTAGCAATGGAAGTAGTGCGCGAAGGCTTAAACAATTCTTTGTGCCTTCAGCAGAATCATCATTTTTCAAAATTACAGATGCCAGTCCAAATATCTAATGTATATTTAACAAATAACAAAGTCGTACTTTGATTGCACTACCAAATAAAATAAGCTTCCATGCTTACTGTTTCTGTATCCCACACGATCGTTTCAAGGCTATGTGTTTTTAAGAAACTTAACAAAATTGTAAAACAAAATACTTTTCCAAGTCTGAAGGATGACTGGGCAGTGTGCACTTGTCCAAAACAAAAATATATACAGCCAGTCAAAAACTAAAAGAGCATTAAAGTATTAAAACGGAATATTAAATAAAAAATACAATAAATTAAATAATATTTAGTAGCAAAGTCTATGTAAAATGGAATTAAGCAGTAATTCAACATAAGCAACTGATGTAATATGAGGTATTTAGGCCAATAGAAAAGGACAATTTGGAAAGGTGAATTTTCAAGGGGTGCCGGAATGTTAAGAAATTGGTTACGATGTAAACGCCCCTATATTAAGCTGTGTAGTTTGTAGGAGCCAGTGCAGGTGGACTAACAGTAAGCATTATTTCAGGTTACATGTGCTATGAAGAGGTGCACATGGATAATTCTATGACATTTTGATTGGCTAGGAATTTCCATGGCACGAACTGTCAAGGACATACTGTTAGCTGTTGCCTCTGAGCCTGAAGCAGTTAAGTAACAGAATATTTATTTTGCCTTTCATGGATTACGTTGCCACTGACATTTTAAGGATTTTGGGGGACCTGAGTCAAACGTATTTTGGGGTCCTCTGTTCAGAACAGCTTTCAATATATGATACTATTTCAGCTCTTTCATGCCCTCTTTGGCCAGGTCACTGACAGTGCACAGATACACTGGTCTACATTTTAAATGTGTTTACATCTAGTATGCAAGGATAGTGGCATGTGATTTCAATATTGTAACAAACAGCAGCTCACTAACATTACTGCAAATAATCTGTTACACCGTCTCATGTGAGGTCCTGTTTTGATCTAAAAGGATTTTTTTTAATGCATGTTGCTTGAAGCATAAACAGATTTCTCTGCAAATAGTCTGTAATAGACTCACATATCATCCACATTAAAGATAAATTAAAGGAAAACGTATTTAAATCAACCAGAGCAAGAATCTCTGCAGAACAGAACTGGACCTATCAAGGGCCCCAGCCCACTTTGCCCATGGTTTAAAAAAATCTCTGCACAATCTTTGGCACCTTTGCTGCAGTGTACTAGCTCGTAAAGGTGCCCCAAACCCCCAAAAAGCTCCCTCCTGGGCATCCCCCCCACTCACAGCTCATCTGCTACCAAAGCTACAATTTCTCTTAAAATGTAATAAGCTCCCACGCCATAAACTTTTCCATATCAGGACCTCAGGGAAGATATTGCAAGCCCTCCCTTTAATCTCATTGGCAAAGAAAGTGTGGGTGTTGGAGCACACAGGCCACTGTCTCTATGGCTGCACCTCCATGCCTTGGCAAGTAAACATGAGCCCTGCACAGCAATATCTGTAGCCCCTCCAAGGAGTGGTGGGAGGACAAATGATATCAGACCAAGTACCTCAGGTTATCACCTTTTGTCAATATTAAAAAGGTAATTCGAATTGTAAACATTTACGAGCATCCCAGTGGCTCCTTGAGCGTGCAGGTCTCATTTGAGAGCACCAGACGGTTATGAGAAACTCTCGGAGTGCAAAATCCAATGAGCTAATCCTCTCACAAACTGGTGTAATCGTCTCCCGCATAACCTACCGGGCCTATATTTAATTTTAATCCCGCCGCAGAGCTCCATGATTCCCAGATTACGATCTCATCCCAGATCTCACCCCACAGCCTCGGATGCTCGCCTCGGAGTCGGACCACTCCTGCCTCAGTCAAACACTCACCTGAGGCCTAGCCTGCAGCTTAAGTGGCAGGCAGGTGCATGCGGGCAGCAGTCCAGCAGAAGACAGGGCAAGGCTAACCAGGCCCCTGCTTGTAATAATTAAATTATGGCCGGCGCCGCACGGTCCGATCCTCGGATGCCTCACCAACACCTCACTGGTCAGGCAACACCCGCACTTTTAATTGCACAATGCGCATGCCTGAAAATAGTCACCCGCTTGAGGGTCGTCTACTGCAGGAGCACGTCCCCAGTAAATTAGTCTCTCTGACCTATAAAAGTTTGATTAACAATATGCCCGATAGACTGGTAAAATTGAGAGAAGCATGGGAACTAAATCTGGGAGAGATGGACACCCTCGACTGGGAAACAGCCCTGATGCATCCCAGGGAGGTCGCAATAACGTCCTGCCTTAGGCTTATACAATATAAAATTCTGCATAGGAGCGATTACGATAGACAGCAATTGCACAGAATGGGGCGCACCAGTGATACAAAGTGTTTGAGATGTGGACATGTGAAGGGAGACTTATCATACTATTTGGGAATGTTGTGTAATCCAGGAGTACTGGGCTAAGATCTTAAGAGAATTAAGTCAGATACTGGAGACGCCTCTCCCAGCGGAGCCTAAACTAGTTCTTTTGGGCATAACAACCGATGTGGATCTGACGGGCCCACTTCTGATATTTGTGACACTGGCTCTGGTGGTGGTTAAGAGGGATGTGGCCCGGGGATGGAGTGCTCCCACACCTCCCAAGCTAGATGAATGGAGATGGGGAGGAGCATGGACATGTACATGGCTGCGGAGAGGGTCACCTACAAGGCCAGGGGGTGTCCCAAGAAGTTTACTAAAATATGGGGGAAATGGAGACGATATCATGGAATGGATGGGGGACTGCGATGAGAGGGGAGGGAGGTCACTCTGTTATCCTAGTTACAAGCGGGGAGTTCCCTTACTAATGTGTGTAATATAGAGACAGGTGAGGCATCAGGTTATCAATGTGTAGGAATACTGGTGAGACTTTGGGCAAGTGGGTGGAGGGAGGAAGGTGGATGGGGGGCAGGGTATGGAGAACGGATTAATGTGACATGCTTGTTATGTTCATGCACTTTGAAAAAAGCTAATAAAAATATTTAAAAAAATATTTTTAAAAAGAGGCGAGATAAATAAAGTAAGGAATACGCTTGTAGGCATGACAGATGGCATTAGCGCATCAATGTGGGACCGCCAGAAAATTATTCAGAAAGTAATTTTCCACTTGCTGTAGGGTGTTTACATTAATCAGGCCCCAAAAACTGCTACACATATACTGGCATAGATCTCAAAGATCTCTTTCAATGGTATTCACCCCAATGTTCCGCAAAAACCTTGCAAGCCATTAATAGATTTCTCAAAGAGGGTAGCCCTGTTTGTTAGCAGAGATGTCCACTTGTATTGATCATCAAATAGATTTCCTTAATAAGAAAAGGATGTGAATGCCAGAAACTTAGTTTTATTAATAAAATGAGAGGGCTGTTTGGCCTGTCTTGCCCCACAGATCATTGTAAACGTTTTACTCACACTTACCTTCAAAGACGCAGAATGATAGTCCTGCGGCTTGAAGCAACTTCATCTCATCTTGTGTCAGTTCATGGTCAGATAAGTTCACTACTAAATTCTCATCTTTGTCGGTGACTATACTTGTGTTTTTTTTGGCTGCGGAGGGGGTATATCTTTTTCCTAAAACCTCTTCTGATTTACTGGTGTGTTTTGATTTGTTGGTTTGTTGGAGTCTTTCAAGACCATGTCCTCGGCCTTTTCCTTTCAATGTTCTTTGTCCGATGTACAAGAGTTGCATTACCTCTAAATAAGTCGTTTTAACGCTTTCCTCTGATGTACTTTACCTTCATTAATATCAGTGTTTGAGTCACTTATTTCCTTATTTGGTGGTGAAAGCCTCACCTTTTCACCCGATGAATATTGTATTTTTAAAATGGTCAAATCGTTTTGCAAAAGTACCCTAATTGTAATCTTTTTAATCTGAGTTTCTGTTTAAGCACCTTTATTTCAGCGTATTGTTTATCCAACTTCTTTTCCATATTTTTTCTCAAATTATCAATTTCTTCTTTTTGTGCAAGTGTTTGAATTTTGTTTTTCAATTTTCTTATTCATTTTAATAGGCCATCAACATCCATCTTTACATATTTTATGAGAATCATATTCTTTGAACATTACATGTTGCTTTCCCCCCCATTCCACAAGCATTTCTGGCTCGGTGTCAGGAAGGTTGAGGCAATGTAAAGATATGCAGACATCCTGGGACTCTTCCTACTTGAATGTATTTTTCAAGTGCTATAATTTCGTTTTGAGAAAGAAAAAATGTGTGAGTGAGTGTGTGTGTGTGTGAGAGAGTGGGTGGGTGTGTGAGTGGGTGGGTGTGTGAGTGGGTGGGTGTGTGAGTGGGTGGGTGTGTGAGTGGGTGGGTGTGTGAGTGGGTGGGTGTGTGAGTGGGTGGGTGTGTGAGTGGGTGGGTGGGTGTGTGAGTGGGTGGGTGTGTGAGTGGGTGGGTGTGTGAGTGGGTGGGTGTGTGAGTGGGTGGGTGTGTGAGTGGGTGGGTGTGTGAGTGGGTGGGTGTGCGAGTGGGTGGGTGTGCGAGTGGGTGGGTGGGTGTGTGAGTGGGTGGGTGGGTGTGTGAGTGGGTGGGTGGGTGTGTGAGTGGGTGGGTGGGTGTGTGAGTGGGTGGGTGTGTGAGTGGGTGGGTGTGTGAGTGGGTGGGTGGGTGAGTGGGTGGGTGGGTGGGTGAGTGGGTGGGTGTGTGAGTGGGTGGGTGTGTGAGTGGGTGGGTGTGTGTGTGAGTGGGTGGGTGTGTGTGTGAGTGGGTGGGTGTGTGAGTGGGTGGGTGTGTGAGTGGGTGGGTGTGTGAGTGGGTGGGTGTGTGAGTGGGTGGGTGTGTGAGTGGGTGGGTGTGTGAGTGGGTGGGTGGGTGTGTGAGTGGGTGGGTGTGTGAGTGGGTGGGTGTGTGAGTGGGTGGGTGTGTGAGTGGGTGGGTGTGTGAGTGGGTGGGTGTGTGAGTGGGTGGGTGTGTGAGTGGGTGGGTGTGCGAGTGGGTGGGTGGGTGTGTGAGTGGGTGGGTGGGTGTGTGAGTGGGTGGGTGGGTGTGTGAGTGGGTGGGTGGGTGTGTGAGTGGGTGGGTGTGTGAGTGGGTGGGTGTGTGAGTGGGTGGGTGGGTGAGTGGGTGGGTGTGTGTGTGTGTGTGAGTGGGTGGGTGTGTGTGAGTGGGTGGGTGTGTGAGTGGGTGGGTGTGTGAGTGGGTGGGTGTGTGAGTGGGTGGGTGGGTGTGTGAGTGGGTGGGTGTGTGAGTGGGTGGGTGTGTGAGTGGGTGGGTGGGTGTGTGAGTGGGTGGGTGGGTGGGTGTGTGGGTGGGTGTGTGAGTGGGTGGGTGTGTGAGTGGGTGGGTGTGTGAGTGGGTGGGTGTGTGAGTGGGTGGGTGGGTGTGTGGGTGGGTGTGTGGGTGGGTGTGTGAGTGGGTGGGTGGGTGGGTGTGTGTGTGAGTGGGTGGGTGGGTGTGTGAGTGGGTGGGTGTGTGGGTGTGTGGGTGGGTGTGTGAGTGTATGATTGTGCGAGTGTGCGAGTGTGTACCTGCGAAATACTTACATTTTCGTTGCAAAGGCAAGCGTGGTAATGGATGGGTGGTAAAGGTATTGCGTGGTAAGACTGCGATGTAAAGGTGGTTTCCTGTTGGGAAGAGACAAAGGTCTGCTTGCCTGAGGAATAAATCCTGTTCCAGGATATGAGCTTGAACACGGTCAGAAAATGCTTGGGAGTGAGGGAATTTTTGTGATGGTGTATTCTGGTAAGCACTGCATTCTGTCTTCAAGTAGAAGAAAGTTTGCATGTTCACCGCCTGTTCGGGGAAGATTGCCCTAAACTCTAAACATTATTTAAATGTGATTTTCCAAACACTACGTCAAGGATTGCTAAAGTTATTAATCATTTAGGCAACGCCCACTACCGAACACATCACACGTCTGTCTGATGTCTGTACCTATGGGTTACAAACGTAAGTGTATTTCACTTGTACAAACGTATTCCCTCGAAGAGGGAAGTCTCTCAAATCAGGAACGCACTTGAGTTACAAAAGTTGCACAAAAAACGGGCAGATGCTTAATACATAAGAGCAGTGGTTCCCAAACTTTTTCGACCTGTGGCTCCCTTGTCCTATTGGCCGTTGGCCACGGCTCCCCACTACGTTTGATTTTATGAGAGGGTGGGGGGGGGGGAGGGGAGGAAGGATCTGATGTAAGCATAGCCTCAGGATAATTGGGATGAAGCCGAAGAAGGTATTATAATCAGATATTTGGGAAAATACTATTTAAAAGCAACTGAATATCTCTCTATCACAAAAGCATGGTCAAAAGGTCCTAAAATAATAGATGGCAAATAGATTTGTCTAAAAAATTACACCCATTGGTGTCTATGCCAAAAGGAAAGCACACATGGCATTGAACATCCCAAACACACAAAACACAAAAACGCCTAAAAAGCTGTATTCACACAGTTCAAGTCTTTAATAAATGGGCCCCTTCTTGCTGTTCTTGAAGAAAGTAGTGGCAGGTGCGAAGTGATGGCTATAGACGCACTTCAGCAGGTATAGAAATGTTTACATGGGGCACCAGCAAACTATACCTCCTGGGACTTAAACGCGCCCATTTATGCAGACAAAACCCAGCAGTGGATATTAACTTAACCAAAAGAGTTTCTGGTCATGAGAAGAATGTGATTTCCTTAGCACGGTTGATTAGCTGTCTAAAGTAACTTGGAAATGTCAGGGTCAATGCATTCTCAGCATCAATTACATTATAATACATTTAGAACTACATTAACATTCTGACATCCAACTGGGCCCTTTTCCTTCCAGCTGGCACTAATAAAAAGTATTTTGCAACAAAAAAGTAAATGTTGCGATTTGAGAGTCCCCTCTTCTCTTTCTTAACAGCAGCAGCGCAGGAATGGTTTCAAATACACAAGTAATTTTTTCAAGCACGGTTAGTGGAGGAGCCGGGTGAATAACAGCAAGATTTATTGTCAAATCGTTAATGTCTAGTTTTCCATCCACTGCTGGCGAGTTCGAACATAGGCACCGTTAATACACAGAATCTTTTAAACGGCATCTTCGAGGCAGAATCGTGCTTCACTTTCTGGCAAAACCAAAAGGAAAATCCGAAAAGCAAGACAAACATTGTATTTTAAGCTGTTCTCTGCAAGTATGTAACATACAATCCTTTAAATATTATCACATACCCATTAGTAACAAACTGTAGAGTCTGAAAAATCTGCCTGCCCCTTTGACACTAGACTATTTGTAGGCCACCTAAACAAGGGCAGCTGCTTGATTGGCCGCTTTAGGTGTTTCTTTTAAAGCATTTTTAAATCATTGACACGGATTGATAAAGAGAATGAACAACTTAAGTGAACTCCAGCATTCATTATTTCGGTCTACGTGAGGTCATTCAGCATCAGTTTTAATTGCATGAAAATCCAATTCCAAGTTCACAAGTGTAAAACATCAATGCTGTGGTGCCCCTAGCTGGTTTTGAAGGCGCACTGGGGTGCCGCGGCGCACAGATTGGGAACCGCTGCATTAGAGTAATGACAAACATGATCAATAAAACTAAGCTTTTCAAAAAATGAAGAAACCAACAGCTGTCTGAATGATTGATAGCTTGAAAATCAATTACCAAGAATGCAAGAACTCCAATCTCGCATATCCTAGGCCAGTGGATTCTTTTTGGGTAGCACACCATAGTTTAGACTTTACGGATCCAAGTTGATTAAACCTGGAGTGTGATTTACAGGGATACTCAATCCTCCTTACAACTGGTATTCTGGATTGTGATATTCTCTTAAGAGTCCTGTGTGCTTTCTTTTGGGGGTACTTGACCTTGGAGGTTCGTTATTAGTGGAATCTTTTGCCCTTCTTGGTGGTTCATTTGTAGATCCTAGTGAGGTGCTGGAGGGACATTTTGTGACTGGTTGTTCAATTTCTTCCACGGGCATTGTGGTCATTGATTTCGGACTGCAGTTGCTTCATAATGCTTTATTTGGTCATGGTGTCTTTGGTCTATTGTATTAGTGCTTATCTTCTACTGTAAAAGAGTGACCTTGATGTCATGCTATCAAAAACAGTAATGTGCAGCTTGGAAAAGCAATAAACTGTCCCAACCCCATTATAGACAGATGAGAGTAAAAGCACCAAGTTCGCCATTTTCTTTTTTTTTTTTTTTTTTTAAAAACCTTTATTTACGAAAAGGTGCACACAGCTAATCAGCCAAACATCCCGGAGGCATGGCAGCAGAATCGAGAACCAAACAGATACGGCACACACAGGAGAACAATACAGGATAAAAAGGGTTAAATTTTTCCTTTTTTGAAAATAAACCAGGATATACGCAATGAAGACGTGACACAGTGCAGTAGATTAACGAGAAGAGAAGACAGAAAAGAAAACGGGAGGGGACCGGGTACGGGATCTGAGGTAAATTCGTTCGTCGGGCCGGCAGAGAAGCAAGTCCAAAGCCAGAAACGACAGCAATTATAAGGAATAAGGAATCAGTAGAGGCAGGCAGACCCACCCTGGGTACTCACGACTGACGCTCCCCCCCCACCCCCCGACGAATCCAGTGACAGGAGAAACCAAACAACAACAGTCCCAGCCCCGTCCAAAAGTCCTAACAATAACCCGATATACTGGTCCCAGACCCAGAAAGAGAAAAAGGAAGGAGAGTCAAGTGCAACCAAAAAATAGAGAAAACAAAAAACAAAAAGGGCCATAGAAACAGAAAACGGAACAAAAAGCACCCCAACCCCAACCCCCCACCCTGCACCTCTGCAGACGGCTACGGCCCACCCCCCAGCAGCGTGCCTGTCGCCCAGCAACCAAAACCCGAAATATAGGAGAAAGAGATCTATAAAAGGGAGAAAAGAAAAAGGTAAGAAAGGAAAATGAAAATGAAGGGAGGAGGAGAGTTGCACAGTCCCTCAGCCGCCCCCCCCGCGACGTAAAACCCCTAGTCATTGACCAATCAGCAACAAGCAAGTACTAAACGGCAGTAGCCAGGGAGAACGCCTAATCCCGCCCCATCCCCCAATACAAGAAAAATGGTGGACCCCGGTACTTCACAAGTGTCTAGCATAAGAAATGGACATAAGTCTCACCCTTGACCTCTACGAACGGTAACTCCAGGTTCCTCATATCGCACCAGCCCACCCACATGACAAATCATAAGTCCAGCCAGTCCACAAATCCGCGCGGCGAGTCCAACAGAAAAACAAAAACCACCACAATCCACCTCCGCCATGACACTCGCTCCGAAACAACCAGTCCCTGACCACTTCAGGTTCCACCTTGCCACACAGCTCACACGGTCGAGAAGTACGTGCAGCCTCCGTCGGGTCACGATTTCAACCAAGTCAGTAGGGAACGGGCATGTGGGCATATTCACAAGTGAACTCGCCAACGTTGGCGGGCGACGCGCCATGGCGGCGGGTTCCGCCGCGCACTGCAATCCAGATAGTGTTATCCAGGCTACGACACTGGATGGGCCACGGTCCACAGGGTCCTGGGGCAAAGCGGGAGAAACGACCAGTGTAGGGGGGCCCAACAGAACTGAGTCTTTGCGCGATCGGGCAGTTTCGATGTCATCCGCGATCGTCTCGTGGGACAGAGCGGCCACGTAGGAGCGCAAATCCCCAATGGCGTCCAGAACGGTTCGCAATGAGGGCCCTCCGTCACCCCGCACCTCCGCAGGATAGTCGACAGCAAACATCGGAGCGCCCCGCAGGACACCCAATTCTATCAAGGAAGTGCGAGTAGGGCAGGCGGGGGGAGCAGGCACACTGACCAGCGACACCGGGGTCCTCTGGACGGGGGCCCCACCCCGGCGGACGGGCTGCACCAAGAAGGGGACCCCCGGGTCACCCACAGGGCCAGTACTCCACCGCAAAGCAATTAGAACCGCTGGCACTGCACCAATCCAGGAGCTGGTCGCTCCGTACGACAATGGACCGGACCGTGTCAGGGTCCCCCAGCTAGATCAGTACTCGAGGTCCCGGCTTTCGGACAATGGGAGGCCAAGAACTTCCACTCGAGATAGCTCCGTCAATCCGGGATGTAAAGTCTCCGGGATCACACCATCAAAGGCAGCAACGGGTCATACACACGGGGGTGAGGCGAGAAGGCAGGATTTATAGCAGGATATTCAGTCGCAGGAGAAGGTCGACGGAGCCGAGAACTTAAGCGACCATCTTCATTCGGCAGCAAGCTCCTCCTCCAAGTTCGCCATTTTCAACTTGTTCAAAGTTAAATTGATCCAGGCAACACCAGCAAGCACAATGCTAAACATCGGACTTGCTACTGCCTACGGATGTGATAATTTCACTCTATTCAGGTCAGAGACCTATGATTCAAGAGCATTCAACACCATAAGTGTATAGGTTAGTTTCTCTGAATAAAAAGCTTTCCGTCGTCAACAGTAGGTAGATAATCTCTCTGCCTCAGCCAAGACAAGGCACACCAGTTTTTTTACCAGTCAGCTGTGATAAAAGGACAAAGTTGTCAATAAATCTGGGATTTCATTTATCATCCAATGCACATATTATATAGCAACGAACTTCTGTCTAGTTTGTACAAATTGGAAGATCATGCTCAGTCAGAAATAACTACCATAATTAAGTATGAAAATAAAGCACTCAAGCATATGTTGAGTAAAATCAGTCCTTTACTTGCTCCGACTCCCAAGATAGGACTTTCTTGAACATACTTGGTTGTGCGCAAAACTTTCAGTCGTAGAGGTATGCAAATACATGCATCTCTACACACACCGTTTTGCTGTGCTCTAAACCGAAGAGCAACTAAATTCAAGCTAACCTTTTTGATTTTTTTAACCTCAAGCCCTTCATTGTTCTTTCTAAACCAACAGCTAGGGCTGTTAATTAGTGATTCAAACTCGGATTTCAGGATAAGGGTTGGAATACTACCTTGACCTTGCCACTTTCTCTGTATTACTGGACACCTTAATATGGATAGTACATGCCCCCCACTCCCATTTTATTTAATCTGTGTTTTGGACTGTATTGTTGGCAACATGAAATTTGATTTAAAAAATGTTTTGTTAGCTTGGGCAACATTTTATGATTATTAAAGTTCTCTAAAGCTTAGTTTACGTTTCAAGACATAGAAATCTAGAAGATGTAATGTTTAAGACTTACCTCTTGGGTTTTTTTACCACCGCAAAGGAAAGATCAAATAGTTGTTTTAGGTTTCAAATTGGAAGCATGCATAAAAATGTTAGTTTGAATGAAGGCTGGACAAAACACAAGGTCCCCACCTTCTCTTTTATTAATTAAAATTCACAAAGCAAAGCAGACAATAGGGCTAAATTTATGTCAGACATGTTTCTTCATAATAAAAGGTTTTATTTTGGTGTAAGTTTAGATTTAAGGTAAGGTAAACTACTTGAAATGTACAAAATGTTAACTTTGATTTGTATTAATTCTCAAGAATTTCATTGACCTTTATTTTGTACATTTAAAGACTGCAGTACCACGTTCACATTTAATTGTATAGGTATTTGGTAAGACATTTTATTTGTTGAAAGTTTAAGGTACTTTTAATATCAAGTATGTATTGGAACGCTGATGTGAGGCTATGTTGGAGCTTTGCGTGCAGTTATATTTTAGGTCTTTAGATTATAACCTGCAACCATACATTTCTTCTAAGGTGAAAGGGGCAAAGCTACATTGTTGTGGAATAACAGTCATTGGAGCATTTATTTTGGTGATAGGAATGTATTATTTATATATAGCTAAGTGAAGCGGGCCTTAAATGCATCCACATGGATTAAAGTTTTGGAGAACACATCTTTTCAATATTCTCCATGATTTTACACAAAGGTTTCAGTGGGTATACTTCCGCCACGGCTAACTTGCATTGCTAAAAAGAGGATCCTCCCTGAGCCCCACAATATCATAAATAGGTGAGTAATGATATACTCGATATAGGCAGTCTCGAGTGTATAGTGTACACAATCAGATCAAACAGTATTAACAGGATTATAGATAGTTTTGATTTACTATGACCACTTATGATGATCGCACATTATTGAAGTCCATTTCTCAAATCCAGTAGTAGTAAAGATAGCCCCAAATCATAACAAGTTCTTCAGTAGTCAAATCTACTCAAAACGCAGTCAATTCCAAAATGGGTCGTCTTTATTTTCTTGAAAGGAAATTCCTACAGTCCCATGCAGCCAACGCAGCCAACACGTGTTTCGTCAAGCACCAGTGTGTGCCAATGACTTCCTCAAGGCTGCAATCCAAACATCAAAATGATATATATCAATCATTTATGTACATGAATATCATTCTAAACAAAGAGATCCAAAAAGAGTCCATTATAGTCAAGTATAAATATTCAAAGTATTAAGTAGATGTTACATAAAGAACACCAAAAATTATGGTGAGCTACAATAGATCGAAGGAGAAACGGATCAAAAAAGTAAGAAGCGCCACCAAGGTCTTAAGGCCACCATTGTGCACATCCTCTACCACCAAGAAGGTGAGTCCTAAAGTAAAACGATAATCACCTGTAACTTTGGTCACAGTCTATAAGATTCAATCAACCAATTCACAAAACTGGCTTGGTCTCTGTAAAAGTGCGAATATTCAAAAATTATAAAACCAAGAAACATATCATATGTACCTCTAATAACCCCCCAAAGGATCAACCACCTAGATATGGCATTATATTGCAAAGGACAAACCAAAGAAATATATCTCTCAGTTATAACCATCATCATTAATAATGAATTTAATTAATTTAGAACCACCAAAGTTAAATGAGACATCAGGACTAAATACAAGCCTCACATAGGATCAGTGTACAGTACCGAATAATTCATGGTCACTCACCACTTGTAAAGTATAACAAGTGATTTTCAATCAGTGCGTAATCTCCTCAGTCTGCACGCGAGAAAAAGAACCTCTGAATATGTCTAATTAGAAAACATATTTTTACTAGTAGTCATATTCTGTGTATTAAGTATCAGCATTTTCACACGATACTCGTGTGTGATATCTCACCTTAATTATATATTCAACAAGTTTTCAAGAAATCTTTTGTCCAATCTTCCTCATTTAAACCACATGACCCAGCAATATTCTGGATCACTCCTACCAATATAAAAATATAATATAAACAAAAGTCGAATCTCTGAAATATTAAAAAGATCAATAACAACCCTAATTAATATATGCAGAAATAAGTGCAGTTAAATATATCTCACCTCCTTATCCAAACCCACTCAATCCTCAAATATCTGATACCTGTAAATGGGTAAACGTTGCACCTTAGGTCAACACTCCTAAATCGTTATCACACTCAAACCATATGAAAACCGCAAACACTCACCATATGCCTCACCTCAATGATAAAGATAGCTTCCTCTTGCGTGTACGTATTCTGAAATAGGAGGCAAAAATAGTCTGTCAATATATGCGCAAATAGGTATCAAATCCGGTTCCTCCCTTGTGTCAAACACACTCACCTAGGTATAGAAATCCATCCATATCTTAAGAAACTCGTGTGGAGCACGGTCGCCATATTGATCGTCCTTTAAATACTGTCTGACTATCAGCGCCATCTTACAGTGGTTCACAGTATATAAGACACAGGGACATAAAGTAAATGGAACCTATATTCTAATTACTAAATATATAATAACATCCAACCTTTCAAATATATTAGTGTTGCGCCAAACATACAAAACTATTCCAAAGTAGTGTCAGGACGCCGATCTCAAACGATCTTGTCCCCTTTCTATGTCGGTCACTCGACAGAAGATCTGAACACAGTTTCGAACGAAGTCCCAATTCACTGTTATGGGTCAGTATCCTAATGCTCTGATAACAAGATTTTTTTTTTTAGAAAGATAGCAATCTAGATTGCCACTATTACTAATATTATAAATAACGGAAAAACAATTTGCAACCAAACATGTTCAGCTTCAGGCCCGCAGTGGTCTCGAACTCACAACCTTAGTGTTAGGTAAACCGTTACTCCCACGTGGAGCTAACGTCCGATTCTATCTAAAAGAGGCTCCATATTACTAAATCCTAGTTACTTTTTTGACATAAACTCTAAGCCATATTCCAAGGGGGACACTAAAGGAGGGAATTAAATCAAATCAGTTTTAGTAAGAAGAAAATAAAGAGAATACAATCGAAAAAGAAATAAGTCTTCATTAGTTAGATTCAGAGAGGAAGACGAGGTGAAAAAGAGGAAAAGAACAATATCAGCTATAACACTGATTATCTCAAATGTAATATCTAATGCTGAATGTTATCCATCAGACTCTAAATACAATCATTCTGGTCTCTTAAATAAGAATTAAAATCTGTATTTCTGCAGATACTGGACGAAAGGCAGATCCTATACTCCTAAATCCAAACATGGGTCAAGAAAGTAAACAGTTATATAAGCAATCTCAAACTATATACAATGTATAGTCAGATAGGTTAGTGACCCAGAAAATACTGTAGTTCTGAGTCCAAATTCAAACCCACTTCCACAGCCCTTAATTTCATGATCCACATACATTCCCTACGTCTAAGTTGTAGGGTCCTGTCACCACCCCTCTTATCCGCTTTAACCACATCTATGCCATGATATCTAAATTTATGTTTCTGAGGATCATCCTGAGTTTGTATAAGGTGTGCTGCTATTGGGTATCTGGTGTCACCATTTTTTAAGGCTCGAAAGTGCTCTGCCATTCTGTCTCGTAATCTTCTAATGGTGCTCCCAACATAAATTTTTGAACCGTAACATAAAAATACATAAACAACAAAAGTTGTATCACAATTAATAAATGAATTGATCTTGAAATTCCCCATGTTGTTATAGTTCAATTCACTAATTCTCCTGACTGCCCATCTACAAGAACTGCAGTTACCACAGCTGTTAGAAATGACCAGACTGGTATTAGAGAATAATTACTTCCTATTTAACCACAAATGGTACAAACAAAAGCTTGGTACAGCTATGGGTTCCAGATTCGCTCCATCCTTTGCCAACCTCTTTATGGGGTGGTTTGAGGCAGAGTGATCTGGGGCCCAAGAGGAAGTAGATGGATTGATCACCTCTACTATTGGGGACGTTTCATCGCCGATTGCCTCCTCATCTGGAGGGGTACTGTTGAGGAATTACAGGGATTCTTTGATTACTTAAACACCAATCAGGTGAATATGAAATTTACGACTGAGTACAGTTTGGAACGTCTTGTCTTTTTAGATGTTGAATTATTTATTAAAGAAGGCAAGCTCTGTAGTAGGATGTACCTGAAGAAAACTAGCTGTAACTCATTATTGTATGCCAAAGGTTGCCACCCGACGAGCCAAATCAATTCTATACCCTATGGAGAAATGCTAAGAGCCCGTAGGAATTGTTCTGAAGATAAAGATTTTGATGATAATCTGTTAGATATATCGATGAGATTTCAAGCCCGTGGCTATTCTGAAAAGGTCATTAATGATGCCAAGATACAGGCTAAGAAATTGCATAGAATTGATACCTTGAAACCAAAACAGAGTTCTTGCCTTAAGGATGAAACCAAAAAGATTGCAAGACTGGTGACTAACTTTGGTGAAGGTAGTCATAGACTGTTTGGAGTACTTAATAAATACTG
Source organism: Lissotriton helveticus (assembly GCF_964261635.1). NCBI lineage: Eukaryota > Metazoa > Chordata > Amphibia > Caudata > Salamandridae > Lissotriton > Lissotriton helveticus. Next base: position 780,906,576 of record NC_136063.1, on the reverse strand, counting down.
GCATTTACCGAGAAGCGATGTAGACATTGCTCCTATTTTGAATGAGAGACCAAGTTTAACGTACAGGAAAGGTACAACACTGTCTAATATGATACGTCCAAGTTACCCTAAAGGACCTGACAGAACTAACTGGTTGAGTCGACAACCACATGGATTTTTTTGCTGTGGTAACTGCAGTTCTTGTAGATGGGCAGTCAGGAGAATTAGTGAATTTAACTATAACATGGGGAATTTCAAGATCAATTCATTTATTAATTGTGATACAACTTTTGTTGTTTATGTAATTTTATGTTCCTGTTCAAAAGTTGATGTTGGGAGCACCATTAGAAGATTACGAGACAGAATGGCAGAGCACTTTCGAGCCTTAAAAAATTGGTGACACCAGATACCCAATGTTAGAAATGGCATCCCTGGCTGGCCAGGGCTTGCGCCAAAGTCAGTCAGACACCACCACTTCCACGTCAGGGCAAGGGAGTTACACGCCAAGTTAACCCCTGCTCACCCCCTTGGTAACGTAGCACGAGCAGTAAGGCTAAACTTGGAGGCAATGTGAGTTAAGTGTTTGCGCACGCACCCCCAGCAACAACACCCAAGGCCCACCACAAAGGAAACTCCACATAAAGTTATGTATGAAAATAGCCTTTGTATTACACCAAAACACATTAGATAAAAACACACACTTTACAATGTGCCAACAGGCACGGGTGAATTTACAGGGGATATGTACAAGACAGGGCCACCTGGACCACTGTCAGGAATCAGCACTTTCAGAACTAGAAATACTGTTTGAAATAGCACATTGTAGATCATAGAATAATAATCACTTTAGCACACAACCAGTAAGTACTGGTACCAGGTAAGTACCACTTACGCAACCCTAACCACCTTAGGAAAATGTCACGCAGGGAAATAGGACCTCACTAGCAACACCTGTACTAGGAGAAAAACAACCACCTAAGTATCACCATACATTTAGGGGTATAAGCATAGGAACGTTACACATGATGCATAAACATTCAGAGGTGTAGGGAAGGAAAACACAATGCATAAACACATTCAGAGGTGCAGGAAGACACAATTGCGCAAAACTGACAATAGTTACTACCTGTGACAGTTCCTAGGCCAACTGGCCTCTCTAGGGCTAGGACACCCTGTGTCCCAATGTCAGGGGGGCCTAAAAGTAGCAGCTGCCCACTAAGTGCTGGGCAGCTGTGTAGACACTGATGGGGCCAGCGTTGGAGCCTCGCAGGCTCTGAACAAATAGAATGTCCCCCTGAGCCTCTCTGGGCTCGAGCAAATGTGGCACCCAAGAGCCTCTCAGGGCTCGTAAACAATGTGCCCTGTTTGAGCCTCGCAGGCTCTGAAGAAATATGGCCCAATTCTGTGGGGGAGTCCCCCCTCTGGGGACTTGGAAACAAAGTATGCCCTTCGAACCTCGTGGGCTCTAGATAAAAGAGATATGCCTCCTTTGGAGCCTCTCAGGGCTCAAACAACAATTGCCCCCAGGATCGTGGACAAGCATCGGGGGCTCTGCAAACAATAAATGGTCCCAAAGTCCGTGGGAGCAGCCCGCTGTCAACCGGGGCCGCTCTATTCACAAATACACTGCCCCCTTTCTTGTGAACCCAGACTGGGGGGGGGCGGCCACCAGCAATGTGCCCAGACGCCCTCTCTACCCTAAACACCGGGCCCCACTCACCGGCTCGCAGGGTTCCTCTGGCTCTGCTCCGGTCTTCCGCTTCGGGGCTCTGTCTCTGCGGTTCTCTCTCCTCGGCGGCGGTAGCGCGTGGCGAAGCTCTCTCTCCCCATGGGAGCCCCACCCTCACAAGGCGCCCGCTTTGCTTTGGTCTTCACCCGGTCCCCCATCTCGGGACTGAACTTCGTGAGTGGAGCCTTCGGGGCTCCAAGCCAGCCAGTCTCTTCTCCGGGCCGGGCAGCCAATCGCAGTGCGGCAGCGGGCGGGACTTCCTGGAAGCAAGCGGAAGTCCCGCCCCGCTCCAGGCGGCCGGCCGCCTGACTTCCTGTTACGGCCATTTTCTTAACGCGGCTCGGGCCGCGGTGGTGAATTTCGAGGGGTGGGCTCCCTCGCGAATTAAATCAAGAAGCGAGGTGGGCACTCGCTGGGGGTCAAAACAACGGCACCAGGTTCCTGGCGGGGTGAGCACCTGCCTGGGGTGCAAAATCGGCAAATAAACGGGGCAATCGCCGGGTGGGCACCTGCTGAGCCAGTAAAGCGCTCCCAAGCGCTAGCAACACAAATCAAGCGCTCCCAGGCGCTTAGGGGAGAAATAAAGCGCTACCAAGCGCTTAGGGATTTAGGAGCAAGGGCAAAGCGCTCCCCAGTGCAAGGATGCCCCAGAGTCCAGCAACAAGTCCTTCAGGGGTCCAGGACATCAGCAGTCCAGGGGCTGGGCAGGGCCCAGGGAGGCAAGCCTTCCCCTGGGCCCCAGCAGCAGCATGCCCCTGGTAGATTAGAGTTGGAAACAAGAACATTTTGTAAGGGGACACATCCCCTTTTTATACAGTGAATTCCTTTGTCTAAAGGTGCAGGGTGGGGGAGAAACCAGTCGCAGCTGGTTTTGGAGTACT